>NW_017731537.1:1270824-1278391 GCF_001890085.2 Hipposideros armiger
GTGACACTATCTCCACTATACAGATTATAACGATGAGGCTCAAAGGCACTGCTATTTTCTCTAGGACATGAAGATTAAGTAGAAGGGCCAAATTATTATAGGATTTTGTTTGTGATCCTTTCTCCTTTACTCAGTTTTAATCTTCCTTTCTTAGTTAAGTCCCACCCCTTAAACAAAATCTTCTGAGACTCTTAGGCCAAAGGTCAGGATTTTTTTTTTTTTCCTGTTCAGGGCCAGACAGTAAATATCTTAGATGTTGCAGGCCCAGAGGTCTCTGTCACAACGACTCAACTCTGTGTTGGAGTACAAAAGCAGCCACAGACAATTCGTGAACCAACAGCTGTGGCTGTAGTTTGCTGACCTCTACTTCACATCAATGCCAAGAGCCTGGACATAGTGAGGGATCCAAAATGAATTTGTATAAATTAACGACCAAAACGATGATCTGTCTTACCTTGAATTCTTTTATCCCTAAAAGTCTCAGCTAGCTAATTATCATTAAATTGCATGTATCTGTGTATTAATATCATTTCATATGTCTCTTTTTCCACGTATGAAATAACATCGACCATGAGTCTTGTGACTTTGCAGTCAGATAGGCCTGGAATTGAGATCTAATATTTGAGCAACTTAACCATGAACTTCTGGTACCTCATTTGCAAAATG
Source organism: Hipposideros armiger (assembly GCF_001890085.2). Taxonomy (NCBI): domain Eukaryota; kingdom Metazoa; phylum Chordata; class Mammalia; order Chiroptera; family Hipposideridae; genus Hipposideros; species Hipposideros armiger. Next base: position 1,271,491 of record NW_017731537.1, read on the forward strand.
GGGATGAGAATGGTAACTTGTAGTGATCTGAGGGTCAGAAATTATATAGATACAGTGTCAAATGAAGGGTAGTCAGAACTGTAAGAGAGCTGTAGACAGGGGCTAGCCCAGAGTCCCTGTGAACAGGGACTTCTTTTCCAGTATCTTATCAAAACTTTCTTGCTTTTAATCTTCCTCGTTGTTTTATAAGCGGATGGGGATTGGGAATGGTGGTGATTCCGGTCTGGCGGTGATTCCGGTCTGGCATGTGGGAATGGAGGCTGCAGACTGGGAGGCATGCCACATGCTAAGTTGGCTCAGTCGCTGCCTCCTCCCTCCAGCTGTGATCAACTTCTGAGGTTTTGCAAAGGCCCAGGGAAGGGTTTCAACTCTGGGCCTGAGCTCATCACTCAGAGCAGCTGTTCAATAAGCTATTGAGAGTAACAAGTTCAAGACCCATGTTTGAAATACACTAGAAGATTTCAACACCTTACTGTCGAAGTTACCCTCTCCAACTGATATACATAGTGAAGCATCATGCTTTCTTCATGGTGAACTCACACCTGAAGTGCAGACATGACCAGTCAAAGAAGGACGAAGTCCCTGCTCTAGTCAAAGGCCCGCAAGATCCTGGGAGTCAGAAGACATGAGTAAGAGTGCCAGCATTGACTCTCACTTGTTATCTGACCTTGGGCATGACTGTCCCATCCCCTTTTCTAGGTCTCAGTATTTTCCAAAACTCAGTAATTTATATGTCATTGTCATGGTATTTATCATGTATATGCATCCCCATACTATTATTTTTTTCTCTGTTTCAACTAAACCAACTAATTTATTTTACTTAGCCTTGTCCTATACAATAATACTTATTGTATAATAGCTCTGGTACAATAATTATATTTATACTGTTATACATCAAAATAAATACACACATACCTATTGAAATATAAATTATAACTATTATATTATAACTCTTTAAAAGTTTGTATTAACTTGTCAATAAAGAGGAATACATGGAAAATCCCAAAAAAGAATCCATACTACCCACCAGAAGGACCAGAAAGCCAGTCCTGACCCTCCAGCCTTGTTTTCTCACTGTGAAAGCTGTACTAGGTCCCAGGACAGGTCAGCGGCCTCCCTCCAAAGAAGCCCACTCAGTTAGAGGGTGTTGATTCTGGTCCGCTTGCCTTAACCTTGAGCTTTTCATCGTTCCTTAAACCGGGTCTTGTTCTTTGGTGCTCACGCACACTCGCTGATAAGTTATCTGGCAAGTCATGGGACTCCAGGCAACTTCAAGGCATTATTAAAGCAATATTTTTTGATAGCATTACCAAGCCTAATGCTATGTTGAATCTGCAGTTATGGAGTTCATTCTAAAGCATTTGATTGTGCCCAGAAGAGAAATAGTCTTACAAGTAATTTTCTAAAGCATGCTTGAAAAAAGGGTAGTGCATGGCTCAGTAAATACAACAGCCTGGGCAGTTATGAGCTATCAAACTAAGCTGAATTGACTTACTGATATAATCTGCAATGAATGAGCTCTATCTATGAGAAGCTCTCTGAAAGGCTTTGAGCCTATGGTTTTATGAACATCTTGTGCTTATCAATATATAGAGAAACTGATGCTGTCTGTTATCTGAGGAGACACTACAAGCACGATGTGGCTTTCAGTTTAATTTGTTTATGATTAACTATTTAGTACCACTAAAATTACTTAACTTTTTTTTGTTTTTGAAGATTTTATTGGGGAATCAGNATATATATATATATATATATATATATATATTATGCTATAGATATGCATGAATTTCTTTAGGGAATATCCCTAGGAATGGAATTCTTGAATCATAGAGTATGTATATGTTTAACTTTATTATATAATGCCAAACTGTTTTTCTGATGTGGTTGTACTAATTTTCACTCCCAACATCAGTGTATAAGCATTCCAGTTGCTCCACATCCTCTAACTCTATATTATTTGACTTTTTCATTTTGGTCAATCTGATTGGTGTAGAGACTGCGGTTTAATGTTTCATTTCCTTGATTGCTAATTAGGTTGGGCACCTTTTTATATGTTTAGTACCCAGGTGGATATTCCCTTTTTGGAAGTCTGTTCACAGTACTCGTATTGAGTTAGGACACCTGTCTTTTTCTTGTTGGTTATTTCTGAGTGGTTGGAAATGGAGTGATTTGTTTTTACTTCCATTTTGTTATTTTCTAAACTGCTTAAATAATAAAATAATAAAAATCTAAAAATGATAAAAACACATACAAGCTTGTTTTAGCCTTGTATACTGTTTCGTTGTATAGATGGACCTTAAACTATGGAACCATTCTACTAACAATGAAAATGAAGGCTCTTTCCAGTTGAAAGGGATTATAAACAGCAGTGCAATCGGCAGTCTTGCACAAACACACAGGTGTAAGAGGAGGGGGTACTGAGTGTTGAATGGCAGAGGGGTGACATTGATGAGCACTAAGAAACAGTTCTTTTTCCTCGTTCCCGCAGTGAATGTGCTCCCCTGAGAGTCATGTCTGTATGCTGGTTCAGAGACATGAGAGAACAAGTTAAGAAAAGAACAAGACAAAAAGAGGGAAAATAGAAGATGAGCAAAGATTGAAAGGGTTTTTGTTCCTGTTTCCAGTTATTTATTACATAAATTTTTGAAATATTTGCAATCACTATGATCAACAAATGTTAACTGTTTGCAATATTTACTTCTTACTTGCTTTGTATCAGAATCATCTTAAATGAAGTGGCAGACATCCTGACAGTTCACCCTTCAATGCTTCCTGTACCTATTACAAATAAGGACTTTCTCCTGTGTATGCTCATACACTGCAATTCAGCATTACCTCAAAGAAAATTCAACAATTGCCTAGTGATATCTATTACCCAGGCCATAGTTTTTGAGCAGAGCAGTGTGCATGCTTCTCATGAGTGAGGTGGGGGTGGGGAGGCAGTGGAGAAGGTGGAAAGAAGACCTGTCATTGTTCTCTCACCTCTCCCCACCCCTCACCACAATCTAAGGGCACAGCTGGATGTCAAGAACTGTTCATCTAAGTTTTTAGCCCTAGTTTTTTAAAGTTTTTTTTTTCTGAGAAGTGAAGAAATATATATTCATTATAGAAAACGTAGACAATAAAGGGAAACAAAACACAACAGAGGAAAAAACTATCCACAAACCCATCCCTTTTTCTTTTTAAGAATCTCACTGTGGCTGATGCAAACAAGTGAATGCTCATGGAACAAACGCTGTCCTCGGACTAAAGCCTATTCATGTTGGTTCTTACCCTTGCCCGCTCTGGAGGGTGGACACATCGGGCATGTTTGGATCCCACCCTGGACTCAGCCACATTTCGGCACAACGGTGTGTAACCTGGAAACCTGCCTTCCTGCCAGAAGAGATTTGGGATAAAGGCTCTCTGTCCAGGCGACAAAGCCAGGCCTTACTATACACACTTCGCAGCTCTGGTTACTTTTACAAATCATTTCCTCCCCCAAATGGAAGTTTCAGATGAACTGTGTAGACAGCTTCTCCCCACTGGAATAATAAGAGAGCTCTCAGACCTTTCCAGGGAGGAGGGAAACTGTTTCCTGGTAGGAAGACAGTGTTAGAGGTGACAGTTAGAGCTTGAAACATAAATAACTTGCAAATAACTCAGAGTCGGGCAGCTGACATGTGCCAGGACATGCTCGGCAGATGGTGTCCAAGGGCTCTGTGTCCATTCTCTTTCTGGCACTGGGCAGTATCTGGCAGCTAGTGAGATCACTGCCAGGGTTTCAGAGGGTAACTAGATTTTTCCCAGGGAGGAAACATACCACCCTTCCTCACCACTGCTCCATCACTGAGTGAGGGTTCTCACCCCTCCAATTCCTAACCTTTCCGCTCCCCCCTCCCATTCCGCTATGTAACTGCCACCTGCCCTTCTCTCACTACCAATTCTGGGAAGAACTGGTCTTAGACTACAGAGACATAACAGAAATCACCCCCGTGTAAGCTCTCCTCCAGGTCTAAAGCGCTTCTATTCCCAAGACCACTTTCAACCTTTTCTTTAAGGTAAAACTCAAAACATAGTTGGGTAAAAATGCACATCTCTGAAGGGCAGTCGCTGTCCTTGCCCTGGCCCCCCAGGGTGGGCTGTGGTTCAATCCCCAATATGTAAGTGCCCCACTGCTGTTTTCATTATTCCAATTGCTTCCCAGGGCCCTGCTGCACCTTGCACACAGCTGGGTCTTCCAGGACACTGGTTCCAGCCTCAGTTGTGATGTCTGCAGTTTAGATTTTAGCATGGAGACCTAAGTCCTAAGAACGACAATGACAATCACAATGATGGTAGCTGCTCTACGTGTATCAGTCTTTAAAGCTGTCAGTGTCACTCTGGTTCTGGAGTCAGACAAACGAGTGCAAATGGGGACAAAGACAATGTGTGTGTGTGCGTGGGGGGGGTCACTTTTGCTGACAATACAACTTGTTTGTACAAAATCTATATACAATTGTAACTAATTTTGACAAAAATTAATCTGACTTCCCCATCCCTCCCCCCACCTCTAGTGGGAATAGTGGCAGGTGTGGGGGGGAGGGGAGAATGGAAAGAGAAAACTAAATATGCAACCTTGCTTAAAACTTAATTTAATCTAAAATTAAAGAATCCCTTTAGTTCAGCCTATCTTCATAAAAATGCTCAGCTGTCTGAGGCTCCTCTCCCCATCTCTCTCCCTAAGCGGGTATCCCGGCATCGCTTTGAGAAGGTTTGTAGTCTTACATGGTATCAGGCAGGGTGGAAAGCTCAGGGTTCGGAGTTCTGATATCCTCAGGTCGCCAGGGACGAGCTCCTGTGTCCTGGTCAGTGTGGCCATGCTGGCACTCAGCTGCGCTTCGACCAAACCCAGTGCTGTTTCCCAGCTAGCTCAGCCTCTCCTCACTCCTGCTGGCTTCAGGCCCAAACCTCTGCACTATCCTGGCACAGCCATGTGATAGGAAGCCCATGTCAGTACAAAGCTCATGCTCAGGGTCCCCACAGCCCGGCCACGTGCAGCCAGGGGAGCCAAAGCCCAGGAGCTCCTCCTCCTAACCACCTGCACAACTCGCCCAGTTAATTCCGGGCAGCCCGAGATGAGTTTCTGATACACACCCCTCAACAGCGTGGGCAATAACCCGTCTCTCAATTAAAACCTCTCTTACATGACAACTGTCCCCCTCCCTCCAGAAGCCAAGAGTCAGGACATCCAGATGACATCCTCTCCTCCTGCTCTTTTTCTCCACTCACTCCTTCCTCTTCCTATCATCTGCCAGACCAGGAAAGGGGTGGGCTGTTGCCCTTTTACNAGGGGTAAAAAGTATAACTATTGCACTGTGTTGTACAGCTGAAACTAATTCTAAAAAATGTGTATTTCATAATAAAAAATAATTAAAAGAAAAAAATACAAAACACCTAGAGTAGTCAAAACAATTTTGAGAAAAGGGAACAAAGTTAGAAGATTTAAACTATCTGCTTTCAATTCTTATAATAAAGCTTGTTACCAAGAGAGTTTAGTATTGGCATAAAGATAGACATATAAGTATATGGAACAGAAGAGAGAACCCAGAAATATACCCACTTATTTATAGTCAATTTGTTTTCTACAAAAGTGCAGAGGTAATTTAATGATAAAATAATAGACTTTTCAGCACACAAGGATGGAACAATTAGGTGAAACGTAAAAATTTGTCATTAATTCACAGCACACACATGAATTATTCAAATGGAATCATAGACTTAATCATAAAATCCAAAATGGTAATACTTCCAAAGGAAAGCATAGGAGGAAATCCTCATAAATGTGGGTTAAGAAAGATTTTCTTTAAAAGGACACAAAAGACAATGAAACAAAAAAATTGGTAAATTTAACTTTATCAAAATTCAAAACTTTTGCTCTTCTAAAGTCAAGATTTAAAAAATGAGAAAGTAAGCCACAGACTGATAGAAAATATTAGCAATACATATACATATGCATATACATTTGAGAAGGGCCTTGTATCCTGACTATACGAAATACCTTCCTTTACTACTCATTTATAAAAAGATAAATGATCAATTTAAAAAAATGAATAAGATTTCTTAACTGATAGTTCAAGGAAGAAGGTATATGGATGACCAATAAGAACATGAAAAGATACTCAGTATCTTCACACATATATAGAGATAGAAGAAAACACGTGTAGAAATACTAAGACAAAATAGGATCATATTTTACATGTTAATTTTAATTTTTATGTAGTAATCACAGAGAATCACAGAGAAGTTCATTATATATGTATATATGTATGCATATATATAGATTATATCTCTATACATATCTGTGTGTGTGTATATATATGTGTTATATATATCTATTTAGCAATAAAATGAACTCGTGTGTAACCACTGCCCTATGGCCAGCACCTTAGGGCCCAGAGTTCTCCTTGTATCTGGGGTCATCACAGTCTTCTCATTCCCCTCAGGTTAACTACTATGCTGATTTTCAGGGTGTTTATTTCCTTGATTTAGTTTATGATTTAATCTTCTATGGAAGAAAACATAAACAATATCATTTAATGTTGCCTGCTTTTTGGACCTTACATAAATGGAATCATATTGTATGTATTCTTGGTTTTCTTGTTTCTTTTACTTAACATTATATTTGTTAAAATTAATTCAAACTGTGTCCCATAGCTATAATTTGTTCATTTTCTTTCAGTATAATACTCTACCGTATAAATACATCATAACTTATTTCTTGATCCTACTGTTGACTGGCATTTGAGTTGTTCCCAGTTTCTGGCTGTTATAGACATAAATATTCTCAAAATATATATATATATATATATATATATATATATATATATATATATATATTATGCTATAGATATGCATGAATTTCTTTAGGGAATATCCCTAG
>NW_017731537.1:1283136-1284307 GCF_001890085.2 Hipposideros armiger
CTTTTAATATTACTGTTTGTTTACAGAGTGGTTAGCAGTTATCTTTATTTAAGATATAACTTGTAGTAGATTAGGGGGAGAAGAGATATATTTTGCAGAAATCCCTTCATGTTCTTTTACTAGTTTGTGGTCAGATGCCATCCATTATGTAACCTAAAAGTCTTGAGCAATTCTACACTTCAAAATGTGTCCCGAACTCCAAAGGTAACTAAGCTGGATCTCTGAGTGTTTTCCTAAGCAGGCTGCCTCCCTGCAGCCACATACCTTACAGGGAAAGCTGAACTTCTTAGTAAAAGATGTTGGGGTCACATGTCAATCATTTAGTCCCCAACACATCTGAGTTGAGTTCTGCATCATCTATGCCAATTCATAAATCATCAATTGAGTGCTTGGAAAGTTAAATGCAAAAAAAAAAGTATTCATATTATTTCATTCTATCCTCACAATAGTGCTATCAGGAAGGTCCTGGTATCCTCCTCCTCTAACACATGAGGGGACTGAGGTTCATGGAGGGTGAATAATATTTCCTGCAACCACACACCACTGTCAGCCAGGATTTGGTCTAGGGTTACCTGACACCATAGACAAAAGGTATTAACGGGGCTAAGCCACACAGACTCAGATACTCATTCAGTGTTTCCTTCATCTCATGGGGTTTCCTCAGAGTCTGTCCTCATATACCATCAAGAGTGACTCCAAACTGGAACACTCCCCTGTGTGGGGTACACAGCAACTTTGTAAGGCATGCCGAACATGAAGAGTTTAAGGAAATCAGTTTCCAGGTCCTCAACTCATTACCAAGATTGACAATTGTTAGAAGGACTGGCTACATAATTTTTGGGGCCCAGTGCAAAATCAGAATGTGGGGCCTTTTGTTAAAAAATCATTAAGAATTTCAAGACTGTGATGGCAGAACTTCAAACCAAACACGAATTTCCTCTAAGTCAGTGTTTCTCAACCTGTGGGTCGTGACCCCTTTGGGTGTCGAGTGACCCTTTCACAGGGGTCACCTAAGACCATCAGAAAACAAAAAGATATTTACATTACGATTCCTAACAGTAGCAAAATTACAATTATAGAATAGCAACGAAAATAATTTTGTGGTTGGGGGTCATCACAACATGAGGAACTGTATTAAGGGGTCGCGGCATTAGGAAGGTTGAGAACTGCT
>NW_017731537.1:1287002-1311036 GCF_001890085.2 Hipposideros armiger
TATTTCCCATCTGGCCCAGAATGCTTGTACAGGCCTGCCGATCTCCCTACTACACACATTTACCTTTTCCCCCTACCAACCTTCGTTATTCCCGTTCATGAAGCCAACAAAGTGCTTATTTGTACATTCCACAAAGCATTGTTGGGCACCAGAATGGGCCAAGCACTGGGGTAACCCAGTGGTGAGCAAAGCAGACAGGGCGTCTATGTTTTTGGAAATTACAGTCTAGCAAGACACACAGAACAGTCCATAGCAATAACGATGAAGCCAGGAAATACCAGCTGCCATGGAAACACACAATAGGGTCACCTATCCCAGTCTTGGGTGGGATGGCTGGGGAGTCAAGGGAGATTAGCTGTGCTCTCTTCCATAGCAAGGTCTTGCACCTGCAGTACCAGGCAGCCCTCTCTAAAGTACAAGCTTCTGATTACCAAAGGAACCAGGTAAGCAGGCGAGAGATGTGCCAATATAAACATATTTCTGGTGTAGTTGGCAGCATCCACTTGGATGCAAAGCATAGAGTATTAATATTACTATGTCTGAAGAGTCAACAGTTATTTCTTAGATATGTATAAATACATTTTCAACTTTACAGGTCAAACATGAGTCCTCATAGGAATACTCTGGGTGATCTTCTGATTTCTAATATATAGTTTTAATATATTTAGACTTTTAATCCAGTATTTCCATAAATAATGGTAGAAAGGGACTTCCCCACACACACACACACAAATAGATAGTTAATATTCCCACACCACTTGCTGAATAATTGGCCCATCTCTTCCACATTCATTTTAAATGCCAACTTTCTCATGCACAAAATTTCCTTGTATTTATGGGTCTACTTCCATTTGTCAATGCCATACTTTTCTAATTGCTGTAGCTCTATAATATGTTTTGATACTTGCTAGGGTAAGTCCCCTCTTTGTTCTTTAAATTTTTCTCAAGTGTTCTTTGAAATCCATATGAAAGGTCTTTACAAAGAAGCTGAGTCTCAAAGTCTATAGTTTTACATATTTCTTAATGTCAAACTGTAATTTATAAATTATGAATTCCTTTTCATTATTTATTATTTCCACTATGATTTGGTGTTTTTCATCTAAGATGCTGTTTGTTTGCATAATAAAAATGGGGTGGTGAAAATACTATGGGTGTGGTAATCAGAGGATGTGGACTTGGGACCAGCTGTGTGACCTGAGGGACATCATTTTCTAAGCCTCAGATTCTACTTTTATAAAATGGAGATAATAACATGTCTCATAAGATCTTGTTTGGATTATATAAGAGAAGGCAATAAAGATTTTAGCAAACTTCCTGGCATATACAGAGATACTGGAAGCTATGGATATGAATAATAGGCTGTGATTTTTAAAATGCTATGTAGTATTCAATATCATTATTGGAGAAATTGGCTTGAATATTTCAGAATTGGATAAAAGCTTGTCCTTGAACTTGAAGTCTTTATAGCCTTTGAAATTCAGACAATGGAAATTTTGATGGCCTCATCTTATTTGTGTGGCTTCTACTTTTAAGATGGTTGAGTAGAAGGCCACATGTCCAAATCTTTAGTTTTTAGCTACAAGCCTCAAAAGAAACCCCCAAATTTCAAACAGTGTGTTGCCAAACTCAAATGGCCTGTGGTTCTACCCGGGGTTGACATGAGAGATTAAGATAACATATAATGCAACAGGTGAGCAGGATAAACCAAGGGGGATAGTCTGCATCTCAGGAAAATTACCCTATTAAGTTATCATCAGGAAATCAATCATCTTGGTCTGTAAACAACTCCATGTACAGTAATGTGGTTGTCACTTCATATTTGCTACCGCTCAACCAGAAGAAAAGGAAAATGCAAAAGTGTAAAAATAAGTCCATAAATATCCCCAAAGAGACTACCGCAAATTTAATTAACTGAGCAATTGAGTCTGACTTCTTTAAATTTATGTCTGAAATACGAGAGGTTCCTCCATAGCTTTATTCTTGTTAGAATGGGGCAGGGCTGAGTGGGGGAAGAAAATACAATATAAAATGAAAAGCTCGGCTAAATTTTAGCTCAGTAATATTCCATCATTAAGAAGGGATTAAAAGGATGAATCATTATGTCCCCTATAATTCAATGGAGTACACTAGAAAACTTCACTCCAATGGATCTATTTTTTTCCAAGAAGTAGGACAGCTCAGTAAACAATTCCAGTACATTAAACAAACATGATCCCTACTAAGAGTAAAGCACTAAGCACTGTGGACATAACATGGTGCCTAAGACACAGCCCCCACCCTGCAAAAGCCCACAGTCTAGAGGAAGACACAAATGTGCAGCTGTGTATGCATCACAAGGTCCACAGGGCCCAGTCCCACTGGAGGAGGTTCAGGTCCCCTGGAGAGACGAGAACAGAAGACGCGGAGAGGATTTTCAGTCATCAGGCCATATCACAGAGGTGCATCCTTCTTGTCACCTCATGCTCCACTCAGAAGCAAGTTGGGCCACCCCCACCCACTGACAGCACGAGGAGGAAGGCCTTTCTTCTCTCCTCCAGGCAGCAGGTTAGGTACATGAACTTGGAGTTGGCTCTGTAGGTCCAGGTCCTCCCCGACTCCTCCCTTCCTGTCCTCTTCCTTTTTGCCTTCTACCTCTCCTTTTTCTTCCCCTTTCTTCCTTCTTTCCTCCCTTTTCCCTTTCTCCCTTTCTTCCTCCCTTTTTGTTCTCTCTTGCTCTGATGCCCACATATTCTCTCTCTCTCTCTCTCTCTCTCTCTCTCTCTCTCTCTCTCTGTCTGTCTCCAACACACCCAACAAATATAACACACAATAAGAACCATTCTCAATATTTATATTGGGATGGGGGACTAGGCGGCCCACACTGGGCTTCTGCCTACACTGTTTTCTCAATCAGCTGCAGCTTTCACCACAGTCTTAGACTGGAGTGGAAAGGATTTCAAGGAACTAGCACAGAATAATAAAACGATGCAGTCTTTTGTTTCTCAGGTGGCTAGCAAGCTGTGTTCGTCTGTTCCCAGGTGTGTGTGGAAACCCCAGGCCCCTGACTGGAGAATCTCACACAGGCTAACCCAACGTGAGAGCTTGCCTTAGAGGAGGTGAGATTTGAGCTGGGCATCGAAAGCATCATAAACACTTTTCTATCTGGGGAAGTGCAGACCTGAAGTTCGCTGGGAAAGGCCCATCGCTCCATCTCTGCCCCCCTGGAGCAGCCAGGCCTTTAAGTCTAAGGCATTTTTCATCAATCCCTGTGCTACTTGAAATCACTCTCTAAGTTCCTCATCTTTGAGTCCTGTACTTGTGTCAGGTTACAGGACTCAGAAACTGTGCCAGGAACATATTTATTCCCAGAGGATTTGGGTCAATATTGTCATTGTTATACTTGAAATTACTACAAAATCTGGATAATTCACAAAGAGGTGCCCATGATGTGGGTCCAAGAGTTCTCAGGACACCTCTAAATTGAATATTTTGAGCCTCTGCTTTAAGCATCTCAGCAATGCCTGTGTTGTCAGTCTCAGGCCTCTAGGAAATGGTACATTTCTTTGGGGCTTCTGACCACAGTTTGGGACAGTTGGCAAGAGATGGCACCATCAGCTTATTGACAGCATTTGGTGACTGAGGATGTGATCAGGAGGAGGAGCAAGCCCTTGTAGAGCTCTAACCATGTTCTGGGTACTGGTGTTCTATGTTTCATCCTGACAAGATCTCTGAGAGTTAGGCACTGCTCGGATTCTCCCTTTATAGGCCAGGAAACAAGAGACAGAATGGGGAAGTTCCATCACTCAGTCAATTAGCATAAGGCAGAATGTCAGGTCCAATAGGACAGAGATCTTTGGGGTTTTTTTCTGCACAGTGCCTGGCACATAGTAAATGCTCAGTAAATACTTTGTGGATGAATGAAGTGGCAAGACTGTGATAGAAATCCAATAGTCTTGGTCCAAAGGCTGTGCCTTTGCGTTGAAAGGAATAAAAATTTGCCACCTCAAAATATGCTTTAGCATGAGGATTATTTTGGACAGTAGGTAACTGAGAAATTACAGATGCAGAAAGCTCCCCCTTTCTATCTAAAAGCAGAGCATAAATTTCCTTTTGTGAAGGTGTGCCCCCTCCCCTCCATACCAGGAGGAGGAGACAACTCTTATTACTGGAGAGCCATCTCCATTTGAATCTGCATAAACAAATCTTACTGAATTATTATCTTTCATTAGTTCCCTCCCATATATTTACTTTTTCACAATTTACTGCCCCTCAAAGCCCAAACTCTTTTCCTTTGTCTTGTGACTTCTCCACAAATTTATGGCTCTTTGTTAAAAAGGTATACAGGTTCTTGGGCCTATCTGCTTCCTTGGATCGTAACTTCCTTTTTTTGTGTGACCCTCTAATACACATACAAACTAAAGTATTAACTTCAAGTAAATTTTGTATGCATTCTATCCTGTTAATCTACTTCTGTCTGTTTAATATACATAGACGCAGTTGCTGAACCTAAGATGGTAAAGGAAAAACTTTTTCCCTCACCATAACACACAATGCCATTTCTTTCTTCTCTATTATCCCCTGCATTTCCCCACCTTCTCCCTAGACCCCATGGTTCTTCAACTTTAGCCTGTATCAGAATCACCTGAGGTGCTTCTTACAGCACAGATTGCTGAGCCCCATCCCAGAGTTTCTAATCAGTAGGTCTGGGGTAAAGTTTGAAAATGTCTATTTCTAACAAGCTTCCTGGTGCTGTTGGTGCTGCTGGTCTGGGGACCACCCTTTGAAACCTCTGCCCCAGGTTATAAAATCCCTTATAAACCCCACATTTTTATACAAACATCCTTTCCCTTTCCACCACAAGAAGGAAAGCTCATTCTATTCACATTGTTGACAGAATGGAAGAATAACTGAAAATTGCCCCATCACCATTTCAGCAGACACAAACTCAAGCAGCCAAAGGAGTTATTGCTGTAGTAACAGAGAAGACCAATAATTTACAATTAGAAAACCCAGATTCAAGTCCTAGCTCCTCGTTGCCCTAGCAATATGGCCCTGGGCAAGTCAGTTGACCTTTCTTCTCCTCATTTTATAAGATAGGCATGTGGATAACCCCTACTTCTTCTATACCCAAGGGCTCTTGAGAGAATGAAGGGATAAAACAAGGATAGCACTTAGTAAACTCTAATGGACTGTAGAACTGGTACCTGTTATTCAGTCTGCTCATGAAGTTGTAATGTTGGTCTTGCAATGAGAATTAACTCTGGTGGGTGATGGGTGAGTTCAGAAAGAAGTGTGGGCTCTCTTTATATGCCGTACAGCTGAAACAAAATGAAACAGCAAGACATTTCAAAGCAGAACATGAAAATTAAAGCTATATACTTCCAGATGAAATATACTTCATTATCACAGGCTAAACATAAAATAAATAGGGCAGAAATACAGCTATCTGTTCCCATAAAGAACAGGGAGGAAATTTGGGAAACAATTCCTGAATAACTTTAAATGCCTCTTCTATCTTTTTACTGCAGAGCCAAGAAGGGCAGAAAATTATGACAAACTAATTATGATGATGGATGGGGAGCCAGTCCCTTGTGTTAGCTACACTGCTGGAGCAAAGAGCAACTCTACAGCTCACATACTTCAATGGGCAAGACACTCTGGATGATAATGGGCAATACAGATTAACAACATTATGTTAAACAGGATAATTATTCTTTTTCATTTCCTAGTACTTTCCCATGAACCTGGTCTTGCCTTCCATTTTGCTGTTTCTTATTTCCAAGCTGCTATCTGTGTCTATGAGGCAGGCTCCTCTTCTGCTAATTAAAGGTGATGTGCTTGCTTTTCCTGCAGTTGCCAACAGCAGGGGTCCAGGGACCAGAGATTGATGAAACCACTGCAAGGGAACCACCATTTCCAAAAGCAGGATGAGGTCATGGGACGACCAGCGATACAAAGCAAACAAATGCTGCAAAAACAAATTCTGCTTTTCTTTTCTTTCTTTTTATTTAAGTGATTTTCTGAGAATTTTAACAATTCATTCAGCAATCTGGTATGAGGGTGATAAGCTTAGAATTAAGAGATTTTTTTTTTACTTCGACCAGAGATAAATTCCACACAGCATCACATAATTAAGCAGCCTTTCAGCTATGCAAAGTAATAAATTCTTTCTTTCTCTCCTCTCTCTCTCTCTCTCTCTCTCTCTCTCTCTCTCTCTCTCTCTNCTCTCTCTCTCTCTCTCTCTCTCTCTCTCTCTCTCCTCTCTCTCTCTCTCTCAATCTATTAGTCATAACTAGTATCTATTAATTACCTAGGCACTGAGGCAGACCTGGGGACACAATAGTGAACATGAGCCCTACTATTCTAAAGGGGTAGATAAAACAAAAATAGGCAAATATGAAGAATGATTGCAACCTGTAACTAAGTGCCATGAGGTAAGAAACAAGGAGCTGAGATGGAGATTGACAGAGGGGATGCTTTAGGTAGAGCATTCAGGGAAGACACCTCCTCAGAGGCAGAGGATTAACTGAGATTTCAAGGACTAAAACAAGCTAAGAATTCAAAGGAGGGGAGGAGAATGATCTAGGCAAGAGAGCAGCATTTGCAAGACGGAAAGGCATGGACATTGCATGCTTGAGGACCTGAAGAAGGTAGGCCAGTGTGACTGGGGCCAAGTGTGCAACAGGAGGAGAGGCAAGATAAGTCTGCAGAGATACACAGGGAACAGCTCTGGCAAAACCTCGTGGATCATCCCAAGTGTAGGTATGGAGGGTGGTATTTATTCTAAGTATAAAGGGAACATTAGGAAATGTTTACAGGCTTTGGAGATCAGCCTGCCCCTCCCCCTTGGGTAGGATAGACGGGAGGAAACGACTTGCTGACGTACATTTCCTGTTATCCTGTTCTGTTAATTGCTTGTAAATATCCTTCCTGTGCGCATGTGTGCTGGCACCACGCACCTCTTGTTTGTGTGAGGGTATAAAACTCTGCTTCCATTTTGGATCGCTCTCTCTGGCTCTGGCCTTGGATGAATAAAGAGTTGTTGCTGTGTTTATGGCACACAGTCTGCCTCGTGCCTTCTTTCAGCTGGACATCTCACCACCGAAACGGGCCCTGATTGACAACCTCGGACCCCACAAAGCCGGGGAGACCGAAGGTAGAATTTGGAGAAAGGCTTGATGGGACTTGCTAATGGATTGGGTAGAGGTGGGGGTCACAAAGGAGGGGAATCATAGGTGACCTGGATAGTGGTTCGAGTAACTGGGTGGATGGCAGCTCCTTTTACTGAGATTGACTAGAAACAGACTAGGGGCGGGATGGGGGAGAAAATCAAGTTCTAGGGTGGAGATCTCACATGGCCCTTGGCATCCACAGAAGTTCTGTGTTCTGACCATATGTGTTGTGTTCTTCTAGACCTTACGCCACTGTCATTCCACATGAAATTGTATCCTCAGAAACTACCTGGAAATGCAGTTTGCTGGCTGGTCTTAGGAGAGTGTTCCATTCTGACTCATGAGGACCCAACACCAGCAACTCACGAAGCCACATTGCACAAACATATTACCAACAATGGCGGCAGAGTGGTTTCAGCCCAACAGTCTGGCAAAATCATGGGAGACACCTACACAAAAAGCTGGGCCATGTTTCCACTACAGAAACTGTACTGATAACAGTTTCTAATATTTATATCTCACTTTGTATAATATACAATGTATTTTAAGACAGTGTTTATAAAACTTTAGTATGCATACAAATTACCTGAGCATTTTGTTAAAAGGAATATTCTGATTCAATAGGTCCAGGGTGGGCCCTGGGATTTTGCATTTCTAACAAGTTCCTGAGTGATGCTGAGGCTCCCAGTCTGCAGGTGACACTTGTAATAGCAGGACTATAATATCCTTATTTCATTTAATCCCACAACCTTCAGGAAACTTTAATCATCTTTATCATACAGATGAAAAATCTAAGACTTAGAAGAGTTTTAAATTATATCTTGTCTAAACAAAAAATAGTCACTAGGACCTAGGATATAAACCACAGTTCACCAAGACCAGTTACAATTAGAAAAATCTGTGAGGCTATGCAGGTTTTAACCCTTATTTAATCAACTTGTCATTTAAATAGGTAAAAGAAAGAAAATTTAAACCAGAAGTAATCAATATATTTGCATAAGGATCAATTCAGAAAAAAACATATTTGAGACTAACTATATTTAACAGGTATCTTTGTGTGTGTAATTTTATTCATTTTTAATTGAGGTATAATTTACATACATTAAAGTGCACAGATCTGAAGTGTTCAGTTTTATTCATTTTTAATTGAGGTATAATTTGCATACGTTAAAATACATGGATCTAAAGTACAACCACCACCCAAAACAAGATATAGAGTATTTCCATCATCCCAGAAAGTTCCATCGTGCCGCTTTCCAGTTAGTTCCTTGAATTCTATCAGCAGTGATAAATCTCACCTGTACTTGAACTTCATATAATTTAACTTGTATAATATGTACTTCTTTGTGCGGGATTCTTTCACTCAACATAACAATTTGAGATTCATAACCAGTTTGATTTTTTATCAAAAAATATGCTATCTCTCACTGTATAATATCTGCAGTTTTTCTTCCCAGTTATCTTATGATTCTCCCATAACTAGAGAAGTTTCACATTTGGGACTAAAATTATAGACATTACTTACCTAGCAACCATTGAAGATTTGATTATAATAACAAAGTTGGACCAAACTTTATTGTCAAGTAAAAAACACTTTTGAGGCTAGTTTATTTTGTCTTTCGCTGACTGACTTTCTCAGTTGCTTAGCTGAACATTGTGGATTTTCTCATAGTGCCTCATAACATTGAACATTCTAAAACAATTTTTCTCAAGCAAAAATGAAGAGCAATAGCAGTAACATTTTTAAGACAAAAAAGTGTTATTCAGGCTGTTTTCATTGAAGCATGCACCTTTCTTCAGCGTACTTTTTTTATTCTTGGTAGTAGCCTTAGCAAAGGTAGAAATTTTATTGCGAAACACACACACACACACACACACACACACACACACACACACACCCCTAAGTCAAATATCTCAGCCTCCCACCAGCTAACACAACAGACACCCCTGTCAGCCATACCTGACCAATGGATAGTGAAGCTCTTAATCACCTTTAGACCACAGGGGCCCAGAGATACGAGCCATGCTGCTTGGTCTTCTCAGCACCAGAAACCAGACTGCAGACCATGCCTTGAAGACTTTGACCTATACCCTAATGCCCCAGTCAACTCCTACAGATTCTTTCCTGTTAGAGTTAAGTGCTTCTTCACACACGCACGCACACACGCACACACACACGCACGCGCACGCATGCGCGCACACACAAGTACTGAGTAATTAGTATATGTAGAGAGTCAGCAGAGCCACCTGTATTGGGTCCCTTTTATTCATCTGAAACAACCCTTGACTTGTGTCTTGCTGACTACCAGCATCCATGTCAGAGCCGTCACTTTGCTGACAGCATTTGGGAGAATTTTTGTTTGGGCAGGAGTTTGTTTTCATTTCCGTTTTTATTTTTTGTCTCTGAGAAGAGGTTGTAAAATCATATTTCTCTATTTACCATGTAAGCTTAGGGATAAACTGCTATAGGAGCTGGTTCTGTAACATTGAAGAATTTTAGGGAATAGCAAATTTTAAATTGTCTATTTGTAATTAGAAGACTTGCCCTCAGAGACACATAATGTCATGTCCAAGACGATAAACACTCTGTCCTATTTGTCTTTGTATTTCCGACAACTAACCCAGGGCTGGGCATAGAGCAATGCTCAATAAATATTTGTGGAATCAATGGTATGTTATAAAACTAAAATAAAGTAAAACAGCATAGATGTTTAAAAGTGTGGTAAAACAGACACTTCTTTCACTGACAAAGTACAGAATAATTATAGAAGAAGCGGGAAGACAAAAAAATATACTTTGGAAAAAAATTTATATCAAGAAATTTTCTTTTGATCCTAAAGCTTTGTAAGACAAAAAAAACAAAACGCTATAATTTTATACTTTTCCCCCCAGTTTCAAATTTAAGCATTCATGTCCCATGATTTTACTGTAGATAATTACTGAGTGACAATCACATACAGATATATTCAGTACCATTTAGTAAAAAATGGCTCCAATTGCACTCACTAACATATTAGAATCACACTTGAGTATTCGATTTTTAATCAAGAAATGATCACCCTTCTCACAAATACTGATTTTGATGACATAAATTAAAGATATGAAGAAATGCTATTTTGAATGGTAATTGCATTTCTCATTAAAGAATTGACATCTTTTTCTGCCACGTTTATTAACTGTGCTGGATTTTGTCCTCTGTTTTCTTAGCCATTGAACCAACTGAAGTAGGGAAAGGTGGAGAAGGGAGAGGAGGAGAAACATGTGCTTCCTTTCTGTCTCTATCCTTCAGGTTTTTGCTCTAATGGTCTCTTCAGAGAGGCCCTCGCTGACCATTCATTTCACAGTGGCTGAACTAGTGACCTTCCACCTCGCCACATTCAGTTCTGCAGTTGTCTATTAGCTGCTGACTTGTTCACTGTCTATTTTCCACATTAGAACGGAAGCTCTGTGAAGTCAGGGATTATATCTGTCTTGTTCACCCACTGCATCCCCAGCTCCCCGCCCAGTTCTAGGCACATGGAGAGCACTCAATAAATATATGGAGGAGGAACAGATAAATATGTGAACCCACCACTTATATTTACAGAGCACTGTTAACTTCACACAACTTGAAGAGTCAGCATAAGGCAATTTCTAAACCCAGCTTCCCAAAGCTTAATGAACGCAGGAGGCAATTAGCCGCAACCTCTGAGGTTTATTGGCCATTTCTTTGCATTCCTGTGGTGACAGGACAATCATACAGTAAAGAGCTGGACATGAGTTTTGCTCACATAGAAACTTGGGAATCAAGTGCTGCTTCTCTGCAGTTTCTGAGGGCGTTTATGTAAGGGATTGTGCCATAACTCATAGCAACTGCTGAGAGTCTCTAGTCAACTCTGTGGACACTTCAGAGGTTGGCAAACCAGGAGGTGTGCTGAACAGAGGTTAAAGTGAGATGGCTGTGACTTTTATTCAAAGTGCCTGGAGCATCTAATACATTCATAATGGGTTTTTTTTAGTTACATTACTTATCAGTGTAATTCATGCTCATTATATAATATAAAACTGAAAAACAAAAACGCAAAGCATTAAGATATCCACAGAAGATCATTATAACATGTTACAGTAGAGTAACATGGCTTGGCAATGAGACGACCTAGATTCTAATACTATCTCGCCACTTATTGATGTTGTGAATAGATAGATTGCAAATGGCCGCAAGTTCTTCCCATCTCTGTATGCATGTCCTCTTGCAGTATGGCCATGCCACTCCTCCAATCAAGAGGTGGAATCTATTTCTCCATCCCAATTGGGATTTAGCCTGATATGGATTATTTCAACCAATGGGATGTTAGCACACATGACACAAGGAGAGGCTTGAAAAGTGCTTAGGTATTTGGGTTTGGCCTCTCCTGCAGCTGGGAACTCCACCACCGCCACATGAACAAGCCTGGATTAGCCTTGGGAAGGATGAGTGACCACATGCAGAGAGGCCCAGCTATCCCATTATCCCAGGGAAAGCCCAGACATGGAAGTGAGGCCATCCTTGACCATCCAGTCCTAACCACATAGTCTCCCAGCCCAGAAGAATTGCAGCCAAGCCACAGAATTATGGCAAACAATGCATATTTGTGTTTTGTTTTTTTAAATTATATACATATTTTGTTAGCAAAACCTGATACAGTGATTCTGTGCTAGGTGCTTAAGCTCTTTAAGCCTCAGTTTCCTAATCCGCAGAATAAAGACGATATCGCCTTTCCCACAGGCTTTGCTTCAAGTACTAAATGAGATAATATGTGGAAAGATTTAACCTCATACCTGGCACACGTAAGTGCTAAATACATTTTTATGGATTTCTTCCAGCCTTCTTATACAATGAAGAGTGCGTTCTATTATTTTCGTATCTAATATATAACTGAAACATAAACCCATTTCCTCATTGTATTGTTTATTATTTAGGTTGTTTCCAAATTTTTGACGTTTAATATCACAGGGTCTCACAGAAGCACTCCCTCTTCCATAATGAAATGGAAGATGGTTTTTCCAGAGGATGCAAGAACTCCCGTGAAACTGCTACAAGGAAAAATAAGGAAGAATCTTTTGATGGAGCAAACAGAAAAGATTCAGCTCATTTTAAGCAATCAGGCTGAGGGAGGCAGAGGATCCCAGGGCCTAAAAGTGATGCTCTGGGAAGACCTGTGCTCCATGTGGCACAGCATAAAGTCCCCTGTTGCTCCACATATGTGTGTATTTGTTCTGAGATTAAGAACCTCCTGCTAGTGATTGGCTCATAGCAACCTTAGAATGATGGGGCTCTATCCCAGATTACTAGAGACAGCTCTATGGACTGTTAGAAAGCTCCTCCTTGGGATAAGGTCCCCAAGCAGGCCCTATACCTGTGCCAGTTGTCAGAATGTTTGCAGATCCCCGTTGGTCAGTGGTGCAGAGACTGAAAGGCTGGAGTTAAAGGTCACAGCCACAGCATGACAGGCACATTAACTTCCTGTGGTGATTCTCGTAAACCATTTTCAGGGGTCCTGATAGAAGACCAGCTCCTCTGGTGCAGGCTGCAGTCTCGAAGAATCCCAGAAAGTGCACTACGGCTTCGAAGCCTCATAAAAGTGCTGCCTGAGGTTTGAAGCAGCAGGAAACAATCAGCTATTGTCCAGAAAAGAAGAAAAGGTGAGGCTCTCCGTAAAGAAGGGAAAACTGTGAGCTTCATGACAAAGACCCAAAGAGCTGGAGATTATTTCTGGTGTGTATTTCTATCGTTAGGATTAAAGATAATAGGAATGATGATACAAAAACAGACATTCCATGCACGCATGAATCGGTAAGCTGGTTGTTAGCATGGTCTTCGCTGAATCATTGTAGCTGCTACTTCTTAGTAACTTGTTATGCATTCCAGCATGCTATCTGCTTTGACCTACTTTTCTTACTTTGTAAGAGGGGGAAATCTCTGCAGGAACTAGACTCAATCAATATCCAAGTTCCAACCAATTATCAAGTCAGCCGAGCCACAGTTTCTACCTCCAATTTTTGCTGCAGACCTTCAAGAAAAATACAGCCTCTTATTCCTTGGATTTATATCTTGTTGTCATTCTACATAATTTATGGAATTCTGTTGGTAAATCCAATACAATGGAAACAGACTACAATGGATTTACTCAGCAACTGCTATTCTTAGTTCTCCATAGAGAGGAGCTTCTCCAAAAATACTGGCATGCTTGCCTTGGGTCTCCAATCCAATGACACAACTTTTATGGTCAGTCATATTGCACTTACATGGCCACTTACTAGGCCAACAGACACACATGATGAATATCTGCCTTGATATTGTTATTTTCTGGAAAAATATTCCTTGCCTCCTTTCAAAATTATCTGAGGCAGCCTACCAGAAGATGTGTATAAGATAATGAAACCAAAAAAAGCAATGGAAAGCAACCCAAACAGTGGGAATATAAAGATGACACCTACATCGGCTAATACAGGGGGAAGCATTAATGTTATCTCTGAAAGAATACGAGATACCGTGGGCTATTAAAATGGTCAAAAGAACTGGATGCAGACAGACAGGGTTTAGATCCCAGAAATTTCACTTAATGGGAGAATTCAGGCAAGTTACCAACGCTTTCCAAATTCCAGGTTTTTCTGCCCCAAGGCTTATAATAGGCATGTCATATATTGTTGTGAGGGGTGAATAATAACACAAATGGAATTAAAAATAAATACATGGGTGATAACCATGTGCTTTACACATGTTGCTTCATTGAGTTCCGGTAAGGATTCTGTGATCCTAGACTATTATCCCAGCTTCACCAATTGGAAAACTGAGGCACACAAAGGGCCATGAGATGCCTAAGGTCACAAACCAGTAGAGGTGAAGCCAGCATTTGAAGCTGGAGGTCTGGCTCTAGAGTCCATACTCTTAACCACTCTGCCATACAGTCTCTCATTAACTGAAATGAGATAGTGTCAAACTAAAAAGTGAATAGGTGATACCCCATTACTCTTATCAGCTTCCTGGCAGCCAAAGCAAAGAGGGGAATAGCTTGTGTATACTATATCCATTGTACTGTAAGTATATATAATGAAATAAACTACCTTTAGGAAATACGCTACTCCCTATACTAGGATTAAATTACTCTTCCCTGAGATGCTTGCTGGCCCCCAGCCCTGACCCAGTAAAGCTGTATCTTTGGGCAGGATGTGGGGAGGTGATACCACTGGTAATCTAAACCAGCAAGGTCCACAGGAGATTCTTGGGGGTGCTGAAGGCTCATCCACCAAGCTCTGCCCTTTTCCAACACTTGATTGTGTTGCTGAGTTGGAATGCAGGTGGGCTAATCCACAGCCACAGCTTCATTTCCTGAAAAATATCTTCCTCAACTTCTTCATCACTCAATACTCCCCACATGATGCCCCTTATCTATGGCTGCTCCTCAAACCATGTTTCAGCAAAACTCTACCATTGTTAAAGTTACATCGAGGCAAAAGATTAGGGAATTTGCAGAGAAGGAAATTTGACAATTTCTGCCATGTGTTAAACAAGGATCCCTCTCACCAGCAAGAGGATAATTCAGCTCAGCACCACCTGAAGTCATCAAGAGCTGGAGCCATGGGAGCAGTACGGAGACAGCTGTAACACCAAAATGATGGATTTCAGCATCATTTACCCTGGATCAGAGGTCCGTATTAGGCACTTGAGGGTATTCTGAAGTATTGAAGGTAAGAGCAATTAATGTGCCCGCTCTTTACAAACTTACAAAATCTTGGATTTCAGCATATCTGTGTCCAAAAGATGACTGCTGGAAGAAACTCAGTCAGCTCTTTCTCTTAGGAAATTATTCAAGGGGAAAAGAAACATCTGTACTTTATGCTACTCTGGACAATGTGGTCACCAGTAACACTGCTAAGCAGTATACCTTATAAATATTTCCAGTTCAAAGAAGGAAGCGACATTTCTTCTAATCTCTCCCAGCTCCACCCCCGNCGCCCCGCTCCTCCACACACACACTGTGATTATTGTGGTCAATTAAGATTTAAAATACTAAGAAAGCACGAGGGAGTTAAAAGTTCCTGCACATTTTGAATTTATAGCAATAAAAAAAGTTATTTTGAAAAATCACCAGCAAGTATGAGTCACCCACTAAGATCAACTTTTCACCTTAAATGTGAGTTTAGCCCAACCTAAATGTGAGTTTAGCCTAGCAGTGGTTAGCAATTAGAAAATCTTTGTTGAATAAATGAATGACTGAACACATGAATGAGTGGATACCACTTATTTGTCAGGCAAAAACTTAACATACAAATAAAAGACAAAATTGAGAAATTTATATAATCTCTAGGAAGAGGGTGCTGGTTCTTAGTGTGGTAGGAAAAATAATTTGGTTTTGATGTTTTTCCCCTGTTTATGCGGGGCATAGAGTTATATTTCAGATATAATTATGTAGATTTTAAAGCTTTAAAAATATGCAGAAAATCAAATAGCTTCACCATGAAACATCACTGGAACACTTGAAATTCAAAATACATGAGCAACTAGGCAAAAGAAAAGAAAAACCCTGTAACACTACATTCTCAAAATCATATCCTTTAAATGTTAAGATAGAATTATTTTTTGTTTTTTCAATAGTTTGATTTGATCCTGTGACTGTTCTTTCCTTCTGATATCTCTCTGTCTTTTCTCTCCATTCTGCCCCCATTATGTGACATTTAAAGAGAATTAAAATAAGAGTTTACATCAAAACTGTGCGAGACACAACCATAAGGGAAATTTCTATACACCACACATCCAAGTTGTCTTTTATACTCTCTTTATACTTAGTGACATTCATTCATTCAAAAAAATCTTCTTTCTACATAGTGGGTATCTCAACAGACATTTACTGAGCACCCACCAAGTGGTAAGCACTATACTAGGTACTCAAGATGGGACAGAAAACTCTTCCCCACTAGATTATAGAGATCATGGTATAATTAGGCAGATTCATTAAATCAATGCTGATCACACAAATAATTAGTTCAGTGAGATTGTACTTGGGACCATGAAGTCAAGTGTAGATTGGCTCCTTTAAATAATAATGTCACTTGATGAAGGAGTATGGACTTCATCCTAGAGTTGTGGACAACCACCAAAGGGTTTCATCTGAAAGTGACATGATCAGATCTACTTTCGTAAAAGGTCACTCTGGCCACACTGAGGCAGAAGAATTTAGATGGGGCAAAGACAATTGCTAAGTGACCAGTGAGGAGTCCATTGCAGTATTATCATCCAACAAATGCTACATTCCAGGTGACAGATGACTGTGTTATGATCTAGAGTGACAGCACTGGAGATGGTGAGAGTTAACTGTTATAATGATAACAATAACCAAGGCTGCCATGTGCTGTGCCATTCTCTGTGCCTCACCACTTATAATGATTGACTCATTTAATTGTCAGTCCTATGAGTGAGGTACTATTACCATCCCAATTTTATTATCAAGGAAAATAAAGCACAAATAGGGTCAGTAAGCTGTCCATGGTCACATACCTAGTACCTAACAGCAATAAGAACTCAGAGAGTCAGTCGACAGAGCTCAAGCTCTTAACCATTCTACGAGCTTGCTAAATTAGATCTTCTTCCGGATGCTCAGACAGCTGGTTTTTCAAGGCATTGGCAATTTATTCATTCCCTGTCCAGTCTTTCCATTGCAATTCAACAGGTTAAATATTTTGTCGTGGGTCAGTTCAAAAGAACACCTTCAGTGTGAATTCTCTGAGCCTTGTTCTTTATTTCCTATGCTCTCCTTAGTCTCAAAAATGAATGTGCCTTGAAATTGCATGCATTGACCTATTCTGAAAATTGGCCTTGGAACTTCTTTATATGAAATTCCTTCCTGCACAAACTATGGGTCATAGAGCTCAGTTGTGAATTCTGATGCCTCCATATGAAAAGATCTGTTAATGTTGAGAATAAGTATGACTCATCAATCTTGGGCAGTGGATGTGGGCCGAGGAAAATTGTTAATTTACAGGGTCACTTCACTATAGGAGCCTGAACAGAAATATCAATTTAAAAGTTGTGACCCTATTACTGAAGTCACTGTTTTTAGACTGTGTCCCATTAGAACAGACTTGATGGACCAGGGGCTGGGCTGACTGTGAGTCAGGTCAGACCTTTGCAGACACAGGGGGCACGGAGACTCATAGGGCCTGCCAGTTATCTGCAACACTCCTCATGGCGTTAAGAGGCAAAGTGTCACAGAGGTCTGCTAGTCAGGAGAAACGGGACGGGAAGGGAGAGAAAACTTGAGGGATCAGGCAGTCAGGGATATCCAGGTTCCTGTCACTGAGGGGCGTGTACTGAAGGAGGGTCTGGGGCAGGAAGACGGTTCAGACCTGGGCAAGAACTAAATCTTGAAGAAAAGAGTGTCCACAATAGGACAGAGACACAAGAATGAAACATGCCCCTGCTTTAGCAGCTGCAGTAAAGACTGAAGCTTGCTTACATGGAAAATGGTAGTTTGTTCATGTAGTTAGAACTTACACGTGCCAAAACCGTGCAGAGGTTCTGAGATTCAGAAACGATCCAAGACACCATTTCTGCCTGGGATAAATCACCAGACTAAGTGGGAGAGAGTGCTCCATTTTGAGAATTGAGGCACATGCTCAAGGCAGGACTGACAGTAACATAGGCTTGATTCAGCCCATCTTGGGGTCACGCCCATCTTGGGGTCACGATCACTCTCACCCAGTTCCTAAGTGGCCCTTGTTTAAAGATTAAAAGAAAGCAGGTTCTAGGTTCCAAATATTTCCCCGTGCTTTTGGACAATGCCTGTCACTGTGAAATGAAGTCAGCCAGGATCCCAAAGCCAATCTCTCTCTAGATGGACCTCTTGGTCCCTGGAGGGACCATGATTATTCCTGGCTTCCTGTTCTTGGCCACTGAGGCGACTCTGCCTCGGACTCAGCTCCTCTGAGCCTGTCTCCACTTCTGGCTCCTGCTTCCCTGAGAATCCCGGACTTGACCAAGAGGCCGGCTTAGGCCGCTCCTCTGACATGGTTTTCCTCATGATATCCTGGCTCCTAAAGTCCACAGGTTTCACACACTTTTCCACCTTCTCCTCTTCCACCTTCTCCAGCACCTGACTGTGGAACTAATTAGTGGGCCTTTTCCCTGGCCACGCTCACCTGCCCTCACCTGCTCTTCACCCCGGCTCTCTGCTGGCCCCACTTTCCTCCCTGAGGCATCACAACTGACCTACTGAAGTCACCAGCAGAGCTAAGAACCCTCAGTTCCAGAGCCCGGCAGTAAGTGCGCTTTTAGGAAATTTTCATGAGGTCCAGAGTGCGGACTTTTTAAGTTATTAGAACTGGAAAGGACCACATAGCCCAATAGTCTGAAGCCCAAGATCGGGAGAGAACATGAGGCAGAATTAGTATAGAACTCAGCCCCCTAAGCCTCTCGCCACCTGCCATGTTGTCTCTGTAAATGAAACTACTTGGTAGAAGTAATTTTGACATTCCAATAATAAACCTCTTATTCAGGGGACATCTTACACTTCCTGCTCTCATTTTTGCCCCTCCCCCATTAAGTCCGTTTTCAACCTGAAAGCCAGAATGATCTAAAAAGACAGATCAGATCGCGAGTCAATCACCTGCTCAAAACTCACAAATGTGTTTCCATAACACTTAGAATACAACCAGAGTCATTATGTGGGCTTGTAGGGGCTGGCCCCCCTGGTCTTCTGACACTATGTCTGTCCTGCCACTAACCCCTCTTCACCATGCGGCAGCCACAGTAGCTTTTTCTCTAGTCCTCAAGCACACCAAGCTGATCCCCACCTCGGGGCTGGGAACACAACCCCAGATGGGGGGGTCTTTCCCACTAGTCAGCTTAACCACCATCTCTTCAGAGAAGCCTCCCTCTGCAGCCTCCTCTCTACCCCACCACAACATTCCCCATTACTAGCTTCGTTTTTCCACAGAAATCTGCACTAGCTGAGATGTCTTTATGTATATTTTTGGTTTGTCTTCCCCCCTCCTACCAAGTAGCCCCAAGAGGGCAGAAATCAGGTCTCATTCGGCACTGTATCTTAGCAGCTGAACAGTGCCTAGCACAGTTGGTGCTTAAATATTTGTTGAATAAGTGAAAGAATCACAAAATGACCACAGACTCTTTCTCTGGAGTGAATGTTTTATGATAAGGTTTCAGTTTACAAGTTCTGGAACTAGACCATATAAAGAACAAAAACAAGGAGAAATAAAAAAGCAATTTGTCCATATAGTTGTTTTAATAAGAACTAAAATATGTAGCTACTAAGCCCCATCTTATGCATGATATTTTAACTCTGAACTCTATAAAAAGAAAATTATTGCTGCCAAAATTACAGAAATGTGGTTTTGATTTACAGTAATGTAGAAACAGTCCTAATAAGTTGTTAAATCTTGTTTATTTCTGAGACTTCACTGAATTTTCCTTTTCATGAAGTTATTATTTAAAGTTCTAGCTAGTGAAGTAACGTCAATAATTTAAATGAATTTCTTTACATGCAATTATCTTGGATTGGAAGACAATAAAACAGTTGGAATCACTTTTAACAAACGGCACATTCTTTCCCCTTCATGTCATCTACTGTTAATATTAGAGAAAGTTACTGCTGTAACTTCATATTTAAAGTGAATGTATTTGGTTTAGAGGGAATTATAAAGCAAAAAAATCCACATACTCATATTCACCTTAAAGAAATAAAAACATCAAGAGGTCAAAAGTTTCCTAATAAATGATATTCAATCACGCCATATGTATTTGGATTTTGTGTTAAAGAAATTAGGTTGGGGAGAAATCATCCTAGAGAGAATAGCTGAACTTTAAGAAGATAAATATATTAATGCATGATGCATTTTTAAATTCATAAATAGCTAATCAGTTTCTTAACCTGTAGAAGTATTGGGCATTTTCCCTAGGAGAGATGGGGTTTGCCTAATGTCTTGGAATGTAAAGACAGTTACAGAAAAGAGTTAGTGATTAAAGAAAAAAGGTAAATTTCTGCCTCAAAAACTATCCATACCTGAAATTTCTATATTTAACCAGTGAATGATTTATTCAAACTGGAAGATAATATTAAAATGTGATAGACAACAGTTGAGAAGTTAATGTATCATTAGGCTGCAAACCATGTTCTAGAAACAGCAAAAATGAACGAGGACAATGTCAATGAGCAAATGCAAAGAAAAAGACTTGAAAAACTGATTTATCGTCTATGAAAAAGTAGAGCAAGTTAGACATAATTTATTTACTTTGAGGATAATGATATTGATCCTTTGAAATTTAGAATCTAAATATAGTAAAGCAAACCATGAATATAAAACAGAGAAGCAAAAGAGATTTTGTTTTTAATGGGGCTGTTGTTCAGACACCCAGTACATGTCAGCTTTTAGTGGACACAGATTTCTCCTAATAGTCATTCATGCCACTAAATTAACAGGGGCACATACGATTCTGCCCATCCTCAGAAATGAAAGCTGTAGAAAACAGGGTCTTATAACAGAATAATGAAAGCTGCACAGATAACAAGGTAATGTAACAGGATAATGAATGCCATTGAATACATTCAATCTGGAGCCAAACTTAGCCTAAAACCTGAATCAACATCATTTAGTATATATTATGGTAACTCAAGAGAAAAAGTATATATGTATCTCTCAATACAAAATCTTGTAGGGGTATGTAGACATCAGCCAAATGTAAATAAATCTAATCCTAAATCTATTTGGATTAATAATGGGACCTAAAGTTGCTTAACCTTTACACAACCCTGAGAGGTAGACATTGATATTACCCCCATTTTGCAGATCAGGAAAACAAGTCACAGAGAGTTCAGGAATTTTCCCTCAAAACAGACAGCTGATACCTGGCAAAGCCATATGTGAAGCCAGGAACTCCTCCGACTCCATACTTCATACTCTTAGTCGTGATACAATTATACCATCCATATGGAGATTCTTGTATTTGTTTAACTGTTATCATTTTTACATGAATAAAGTTAGATTTCTGGTGAAAAAGCCTGCAACCCTGATGCGTGGGCACAGGATGGGGATTGGAGCACCTTTGCTCAGATGGAAGCTGTGTATGCCCACCTTCCACTTCTCACCAAAGCACTTAGCAGACCTCCCCCAGCCAGAGCACTGCTCTCAGATAATTCATTAGTAATTCAAGCATTTTAATCACATTTCTAATTTTCAAAATATAGTGGTTTTTTTTGTCATAAAGCTGTTTATTTTCACTCACATGCACTGAGTTTGCACCTGAGACTTACAGACTCAGGTGTATGCCTGGCTTGACATGGCTTTTATGCACACAATTAAAAATCTTAAGGATTCAGTTACTATTTCACAAATATAGCCAATATCTCTCTTATTAAAAATGACCTGAGAGGCATAGTGTGCCCCACATCATGGCACCACAAACAAAATGATCAATTCCCAATATGTCCAAAGAATCTAGACACACTTTTGGGTCTATTACAATGATAATTCAGCTATATTTAGTGAAAATGTTTGAAATGTCCTTCAGCTGCATTTGACCAATACCACTGAACACCTTTCAACATATAATAATCAACAATGCAAATTAAGCAGGTCTCTGAAACTAACGTAGACATGGATTAAAATGGGATTGCCTAATGTGTAGTATTCAGTATGCATTTAAAAATATTATATCCATTATTCTTGGTGGGGGGAGGAGAACCAAAAAGCCCTTTCAAGCCCATGCACAAAAGGGGAGAGCTCTGCTTGAGGTCTTTCTTTAAAAGCCTTCAGTTTTACAGCTCTGGCAGCACAGATTTCTCCCCAGCTCTTGTGCTTAGGCATTTTTGTAATTCTGGGAGGACAGAGCACATATTAGCCATAGCTACTGACTTTGATAAATCACCTGGGCTCGATGGGATGCAAAAGGATATTGTAAGGAGAATGGCAATACTGTCTGTGATAATACTTTGAGGTCTCCAGAGAAAGGCACATATTTAAATATGGCAGAAGCCTAGGAGTGAGACTATCAGGATGACCTGGGTCTAGTTTCAATTCCACCAAGTGGCAGATAGCAGTAGGTGGGGCCTATCTGCCTTCATACTTCTGAAAACTGTCCACATGCAGACCAATACATGCTATTGATCATTTGGTCTGTAGAGAGTCATTCTGGGAAATCTGCTCTCAAGGGATCCACCAGATGAGACATGTTTGTTTTAGCGTTCGGTTTAACACTAAAATCACACCATGAATATAACATTTTCCATCAGGCCATGCTAGAGATGAATTTATGTGTACCAGTTTGTACTTACAGTAGCATGTGGCCAATTCCATTTTCTTGTGTTCCTGAACCCTTCCATACTTAATGATGGTGGAGAAAGAATGTCGTACTAAGGGTCAAAACATCAATTCAAGTCCTAACTTGTCCCATAATTAACTGATCTTGAACCTGTCCTCTCTAAGGCTAATCACCCCTGCTTCATCTGCCTTCCTGGGGGAATAGAATGATCTAATGAACTAATAATGTGTTAAAGGTGCTTTAAAAGATAAAGTGGAATTTTTCAATATTAATGCTGCTATTGAAAAAAATACTGACTAAATATATAAAGTAATCTAAAATATGCCCCATATATAGTTTTACACAGAAATTAATATGCATGTACACATTAACTGAAATGTAAATTGATAATGTAATTCCTCCATGGGTACACATATGTCCTGAGCATGCATTCTGTGCATGTTTAACCATACTCAGCCCAGGTTATTATGGAAAATGTTATTTTCAAAGGGATTAACAGTCCTTTTTCTCCCTAATACAGCTTTTTAGCTGAGCTACAGATAATCTTCTTAAAAAAAAAAAAAGAAAGAAGGAAATTTCCTTAAAACACTATTCATTATGTTCAAAAATAGCCACAGTCCACTTTAGGACTGAGTTAATGATAGATTTTCCTGAGCAGAATTCCCTCTTTAGTAATTTAGTAGCAAAATGTTTACTCCTGGAAAATGCCTGTTTCCCAGGGCTTATTAATCATACTTTATTGGGAGGTAATCAGTTATATAGTTTGTTTTCCCACCCCTTTTATAAAATTTAAATGCTGAGCTACTCATTTTTGCTATGAAAATCTACCCAGTAATTACCATATTTACTTTTCATTTATGGGGGAATAATCTGTTTTAATTAAGCCTAACTGAAGAACTTTTATCAGATGTAATTATCCCTTTCGATAAATATGTCTCCACTAATTGCATTTAACCATGGGATTTATAGCTCTTAAGTCATTTAATAGGAAACATAATAAATCTTTAGTAATACATGCTAAATTACTATAAATTAATTCAGATCATTAACATAATAAACAAATTAGGATAATTTTGCTTAATTAGTTTGGGTGGTTAACTGAAATCCCATGTAAGCTTCATGGTAATCTTGATTTTCACCATTATTTCTGGAATGACAAATTTTGAAACAAATCTATTAATATTTTAATATTTAAATATAAAGCAGTACCCTTCTCTTAAGTCTTAACTCTTTGACCATTGATTACTTTCCAAGGAGAAAATATAATTGACTGTCCTTTAGTTTTTGAACATTATAAAAATTTGGATAAAGCTTTACAACCTAAATATATTTCAAGTAAAAATACGAGGTCTGACAGTTAAATTCGCAAACTCATCCTAGAAAAAGTGCTACATACCTCATTCCTGAATATCTCCACAGTCACCTTCCAAGTATTCCCCTTGGAAAGCTATGCACCGATGCCAGCACCTAGCCCACCCTTCAAAGTAATTCTGGAACTCTTTTTTTGGAATAGCCATCAGAGCTGTCGTCGTATTACACTTGATGTTCTGAATGTCATCAAAATGCCTTCCTTTCATTATTTCCTTTATCTTCA
>NW_017731537.1:1311871-1328501 GCF_001890085.2 Hipposideros armiger
GTCCTCCACAACTAGACTGAAGAACAAAAACGACAGCAACTTGTCTGTTCCACTTCCCCCAATTCCCCAGCACTGTTCCCATCCCCCAATTCCCCATTTAAAAAAAAAATCTTTAAAAAAAAAAAAAGAAGGAAAAGTATGTAACAACAGGAAGGGAATATTAAACTAGGAAGCACTTAAAAGACATTTAGAACAAATAAAAGGAAATACGTCTTTCAGAATGAATGGAAACTTTATGGAAATCCATTATCCAAGAGGTGGTGCAGACCAAAAATGCAATTATCTTGCAAGATAGCCCAGCTAAATTCAGAGATGCTGGCATTCATAGATGCCCAGCTCAGGAAAAGTTATTAGAGAGGCAATATGCCATGTTCTTGCACATTCCTGCCAAGCATTTCCTCTGTTCTTTGCACTGGTTTTCACCCAGGCAATTCCTAAGACACTTCAGATTCAGCTCAGGTGACATCTTCTCTAGGTAATGTTAGAAAGTAATCTATTAGGTGGCTTTCGACAGTGCTCCCCCATTTGTCTCTGCATTTTCTCCCACACTGGGTAATGAACTTCAGACACAAGTGGCCCTTCCAAGCCCAATATCCAGCACCACAACGATAAGAGAGGTGAGTAGGCATTGCCACTGGCTCAGGATGAACTTGCCATGACTCAACGTGACTGCTCTTGGCTCCCCTGCTCTCATTCTCTTCTTCGATGGAGAGAACTGTCTAGATGTTCTCCTCTGCCTTACAGCCCTCCCCGTCCTCCTCAAGATTGACCTCTGCGAGACACACCATACCTTGATGCTGCCTAGGTATGGTGCCTAGGCATTTAGGCATGTTTAGGTGCCCAAAAATATATTTTATTCCTTCATTCAATCATTCATTTAGGAAACGTACATTCGGCAGGCACTGCTTTCTACCTCTTTCCCCTTAAATGACATTATAGGTTATCAATGATAGTTAATCTTCTCTAGCCCAACACTCGGCTTCATGTTGGGGTGAATAATATGTATATTTAGTTCTTACCCTAGTGAGCTTACCATCAGCTATACTGTTCCATACTCTTCATTTCTGGCCTACTTGAAATCTCACTTATTCAAAAAAGCCTTCCCTGGCTCCCCAGAAGAAGATGGGGCCTTTGAATTTTAGCCCATCCTAACATTATACACCTCCTTGAAACCACTTTTCAAATTTGCTTAATGTCTTTCTCCCTCTACCTGAAAGCTTCGTGAGAGCAGGGGCAACCTCTGTCCTGTCTGCTTGCTGCCCCGTACCTAACACAGCTTCCTCCCAGAGTAAGCACTCAATGAATGGCCAGTCTGGAGTGAAAAAGATCAAGGGGGGGAAACTGAGCTAGGCTGCATCATTATTATATATTATATATTATAGCTAATATTGTAAAGTGGTTTGTGTCGGGTACTCTTTCAGGTACTCTACATACTTGTATACAAATTCTTTTTATCTTCATATTAACCCCATAACATAGGTATTATTTTTACTTTATAGATAAAAAATTTACATGAATCCTATGACCAAATACTATTGCTATTTAAAGATGAAGAAATAAAGAGACGATAACTAACTTGCAAATATCACATAGTTAGTAATTGGCAAAATTGCAGTTCCAAACCACAATTAGTACTATATGCATTCTCTTAGTACTATATGCATTCTCTATATATTTTCTCTATCCTATGAATCATAGCAGAGTGGGCCAGAAACCAAGACTATCTCTGATTTTAAAAGCTTACCAGATTTTCCAAGTATTATCACATTGTACATTTGAGCAACGGAAAGACAGCTGGACCCTTACCTCACAACACACACAGAAAAATCAAATCAAGATGAATCACAGACATAGATATAAAAGTAAAAACCAGAGTTATTAGAAGAATTAGGAGACTATATCTGTGATCCTGAGGTGAGCAACATTTTTTAGAGGAGAAACAAGAAAAATTTGAATATCTTGGAGTTGTTTCAAATTAAAAGCTTCTGTTTATCTAAAACATAGTAAAGGAAATGAACAAGCAAACCAAGACTAAGAAAAAAATATTCGCAAAACATACATTTCACAAAGGACCTGTATCCAGAATATATAAATAACTCCCTCAACTGAATAATAAAAAGTCAAGAAACCCAATGAAAAAAATCAAGCAAAAATATTTGAACAGACACTTTACAAAAGAAGATATACAAATAGTCAATAGGCAGATGAAAATATACTTAACATTGTTGTTCATCAGTGCAACACAAATTAAAACCATGAGATACCAAAATCTGCCTACCATAAATTAAAAAACAGATAATATCAAGTATTAGAGAGGATATGGAGCAACTGGAATTCTCACGCATTGCTGGTGAGAGTGTAAAACGGTGTAATTTTGGAAAATTCAATTTCATAAAATTTTAAACATATAAAACACTATAAAAAAGCAATTCAATTTTTAGGGTTTTTTTTTAATCTAGGAGAAATAAAAATAATTGTCCACAAAAAGCTTTGTGCAAAAATGTTTATAGCAGCTTCATTCATAATAGCCCAAAGCTGGACAGAAGCCAGATGCCCATTATATATCATATAATCGAGTGTTAATAAGCAATAAAAAGGAATAATCTACAGATCCATGTAACTACATAGATCAATCTCAGAATAATTGTGCTGAGTGAAGTAAACCAACCAAACAAACAAAAGGACATTCTGAATGATTCCATTTATATGAAATTCTAAAATAGGCAAAACTAAGTTTTCATGATAAAAATCGGATTAGTGGTTGCTTCTGCTGAGGGAAAGCAGGGAGGAATGATAGGGAAGGGTTATACGGGAACTTTCTACGGTGGTGTAAATGTTTTATGACTTGGTAAACATTCATTGAAACTGATTGAATGGTATACTTAAGACCTGAGGATTTCACTGTATATAAATTATACCATGATTTTTTTAAACAGGAGAAAATAACAGCTAGAAAAGATCCATGATGATTTTAATAACCAGATACAGCTTTCACACAGATAACACTAATTTTAAAAATGAGTGTGAGGAGGTGGAAGAACAAAAATAAATAACCATTAGCCTATGAGGAAAGAATGCCAGTGTTATTCTGAATATAGAGGCAATTGTTATTTTTATTTTAACCCAGACATTATATTAACATTTTATGATAAAATATTGTTAATTGTTTGGCCTCTGGCTAAGGGTGCATATTTCACCATGTCAGAGAAAAGAGATGGACTCGGATAAGATATCACTCCTGCCTTTCTCAGGGTGATAGATACTCCCAAAGACCCTGATTTATTGCCAAAGTTCACAGAAAATGAAGTCATGGAGGCAGCTCCGATCTTACACATAGCAGAAGTTTACAAGGTCCGACTTGAAAGGTCCCACCTCCCTCACCAGCCTGCCTCTGGGCCCAGTGCGCCCCGCCATGGTGTGCGTCTGTGCAGGAAGGCTCACTCGTGAGCCATGTGGTGGAGTGCACCCATCACCCATAACTCACGGTCATTGATATAGTCATCACCCAGCTCTAAGGGGAGACATCATTCTATTCCCCCTTTTGTTCTAGCTTCCACAATTCCAGTTTTACTAAACCAAATACTATTTTTCCCAGTCTTCCTTGTAGCTTGGGAATTTATGAGGAAGCTTTTTCTTTACTAATGAAAAGGAAATAGATGCTGCTGGTATCACCCTTCTCCCCACTGAAGCAGAGTCTAAAAGGAAGCCAGGTGTTTGATGGCATGATTGAGCCTCTGCACCAACTCTAGGCTGCATACTTCTAGAGTTCTTGTTCTTATGGCTGGGGATGCTAGCTGAGAAAGTTCAAGGGCATAGCATCCTCCTAGGGAGGACCTAAACACATAGAAAAGTTTGCCCTAAAAGAATGTAGGAAAGTACAAAAAGGAAGTGGATAGCTCCAAAGATTAACTTTGTCTTGAGCAGGCCCTACATATAACACTGGGTTCAAAGGATTAGATAAAATCAAAGGTTTAGATGAAATCAAAGAGGAAGGCTAAAATGTCTTGTTGCCTAGAATTTTAAAAAGTATTATACTTGTTTTCTAACTTGGTAAATAACTGGTTTTTCACCTTTTAGAGCACGTGTATGTGTGTGTTTAAAGAAGAGGGAAAGAGACCAAGGCATTCCATACTCTGCTCCTTTTCTAAATCTGAGCTTCCTTTCCTACATTACGCTTTCCTGTATTTCATCCAAGGGGCATCCATTAATCATCGTCCCATTCGTGGCAGTGACAATGTAGACAATGCATCATGTCAAAGGTGTTCTTGTTAATAATTAATGATAATTTCCATAATGGGGAGTGACACATTGTATTACCAGCATACCCAAGCCTGCCATCCACTCTTGTTCAAACCCTATGTGATGAGCATGTCAGAGTGAGCTTGATGTGGGATACAATTGGAGGGGTGGGGGTGCAGAAACAATTATTTTACCCCAACACTGAAGAAAGCTGGTTCTAAAAACCATCCTGACTCCAGGACTGTATGGGATCCCCCAATAAGGGAAAGTATGATATTTTAGAAAATGAAGGTGTTTACAATCACCTCTGAAATATTGAGCTAATTTAGTCCATAGACAGTAGCCTCAGGAGACAGAGTGGTCCATATCTGTTGTCCCCGTTCATCTGTCATGAGGGGGATGGTGGTATAGAAGGTCCTTTTAAGAACTGAGGAGGAACAGGAAGCCCAGCTCAGTCCATTCTTGAAGTCTCTACTTGTTGTCTACACAATCCTAGCTTTCATTAGAATGTGCGGCACCATCTCCCCACCTTCTCCTGCCCCTACATCTTCTAAATTGAAATATCTTGGAGGGGCAGATATTGCTAATTGCCTATCCAATGTCGAGTGCCCTTTCTCTCTTGCTAACGTAACCCCAATGTGGGGCAGGGTATCAATGTGCCTAGCCAAGCATTCTCTTTTCCAGGCTCCCCTGTAGCTAAGGGTTTGCCATGTGACACAATTCTAGACAATGAAAATAAGTGTAAGTCTCTGATGAGAGCGCCTAAGAAAAGTTTTGCTTTCTTAATTTAAAGAAAGATAAATGATTCTGGCAGCACGCTTCCCACTCTTCCTGACTTAACTGACTTAAATGCGGACGCTGAAGTCTGGAGCTGCAGCAGGATCTTATAGCCACAGGCAATGACCTAAATGCTAAGAATAGCATAAGAGAGAACTACTAAGAGCCTGGGCTTTGATGACACAATTGAGCACCATCTCTCTGCCACACATCTCTGCACATGCTTTTGTATGAAGAAAATCAGCCCCGATTTATTTAAGCCACTTTTACTTAAGTTATTTTCTTACCTGAAACTACATATATTTCTAAGTGGGTCTGAGAACCTGTACTTTCAAAACCTGAACAGGTGATTAGGTGTCTAATAAGCATTTTGAATTTAACATCAAGAATACTTGATCCCCACCTGCTATCCTCTCCCAGACTATCCCCCTCCCCACGCCACCCCCGAAAAACCTGCTCCTTTCCCAGCCTTTCTCCATTTCAGTAACAGGCACTATACAATTTACCCTGTTGCTCAAGGGTTACCCTTGACTACTCGCACCCCACATCCACTTCATGTGCAAGAGTTACTAACTCTATATTGAAAGCGTGTCCTAAATCCACCTATTTCTCTCTCTCCATTCTCATCCACTATTTTAGTTCAGGCTGTCATCATAGTCTCTTAACTAGTTCTTCGCCAACAAGCAAACCATCTTAAATAATACATGTCAGATCATGCTATTCTCTGATTAAAACCCACTGAGAGCTCCCCATTGCCCTTTGACTAAATCCTTACCCGGCTAGGAAGGCCCTATGTCACTGTCCCTGCGCCCTCTGAGGTCTCTGCTTACAGCACTACCCCTCACTCACTGGGCTTCAGTCCCTCTGGCTCTTCCCTGTAGCCTGCTCGTTCACCTCCTCAGACTTCCCCTGCCTGACATCTCTGTCTATAGCAGCCCCCACTCACTCTCTGTGACATCACTCTGCTTTTTGCTTCACAGCACTTATCATAATCTGACATTTTATTGCTTATTTATATGTTAATTGGCTTGTTTTCTGATTCCTCCGATTAGAATGCATGCTCCTATAGCACAAGGTTTTTGTGTCTTCTTCCTCGGTGAATCTCCAGCACTTAGAATGATGTCTAACACATAACAAGCTCTTATCTAATGCATGAGCAGATTTATTCAATGTATGATTTTACATCCACATGGTGGAACCACTTAGATAAAAATATCCAGTTTATTTATTTAATTTCTTCTTTTGCTTTGGATGTTTTCATCACAAGAAATGTTGTCCTTACTGAATCAATGAGAAATGCTGATTTCAGTCACGGGAAACAGTCACGATTTCATAGACCACCAATAATGTGGTCCTGACACAGCTGCAGTTTGTTGCTAACTCTTTTCCAGAACTAGAAAGGACATTGTACCTTGGATTCTATTGTATTCAGAAAAAAATTCTTTTTTTCTCCATTGAATGCATTCTGCATCTTCCCCTCTGTTACTTACTGGGCAAGTGCCTAGATCTAGTTAATTTCATAAAACAGTCAAAATGCCTGAACTTGCAGAGTGATGACTTCCTAGGACTCATTCTGAAGTCTATCATTTTATTTGACGATAGCTATAAAAACAAAAATCTAACATAGACGGGTTTGAGGATAAGTAGAGTCATTTAGTTTGAAAGATAAATTATACCAATAATGTACATTATCACATGGTGAAGAGTCACCAACCTGCTTTAGTTCAACTTTGTTGCCAAATTACTCATCTTAATCACTGCCTTCTTCTTTTTCTTATCTCATTCCTCCCTAGTCATATTAATGGTCACATAATAATATTAGACAATGTTCACTATTCTTAACTCTAAAAATAATGGCTGTTTTAAATCAGAGTTAATTAGTATGTCAAGAAGCTCAGGTAATTATGGGGTCATGTGATTTTATTTAAAAGCATTAGAGGGAAAGTTACTTTACCAAAAGTTACATTCATGATTCTATAAAGTATTTTTAATATTTTTCCTAATATTGTCACCAAAAACTGAAAAATGTGATTCTTCAGTATCATTTGTCATTGCTAACTATAGGTGAGTGAGGTCTCGCTAATCCTGCAATCACTGTGGAAAATAGATTTAATGTTAATTTATGAATCTCAGTGTCATTTCTCTTTCAGGCTTAATAGTGAATCATGGTTTATACTATTTATATTTCATCAGACATAAGGAAGGTTGTCAGGAGCAAAAGATCAGAGTAACATAATTCTCTTCTTCTGCATCTTCGTCAGCTGCTCCTGGAAGATGCTTAGTGGTTTGAGGGGAGTTAGAAGGCACGCTGTCCTTGGATGTGTGTGGAAAACATTCAAGGACTTCAAGGAGAAGGGACGAGTATATTAAATGATGTCTCTGAGAACTGCATACATATGGAACAAGCATCCTAAATAAAAGACCTGCTATCTTGAGTATCATGACCTGTAAACTTGTCTATCTGTGGATCCTCTGAGGGTGCCCATGACCTCTCCCTCAATCCGTCACAAAATAATCAGAATTTCAGTGCAATTGAGAAGAGAAAAAAATAGTTTGACTTTGTTTCACTGGTTTCTGAAATACATTCTTGCCTGACAAATAAGGCCTATCACCTTAAAATCAACACTAGCAAAGAAGACAATGGTAAAAACAAGGAGAACTGGGTGCCAGAAGTAAAGAGGGTCCCTCAGGATGTGGATAGATTCCCAAGTACATACTGAGCATTGAGTCATTGGGCTAAGCTGTTCATGGGGCAGCAAAGCAATCCTGGGCAGTCACACCTGGGCTAGGCCAGGTGAGGGCAGTGCTGTGGCTACTGACTGGGGAACAGGGAGATGTCCATTAGCCCCCATGACCTACTGGGAAATCTCTGATGGAGCCTGACCTCAAGTCGAGAGACACCAACCTATAATACTGCCTATTATCAACTGTATTGAGTTCCCAACAGTGTAAATTTGTAAACATTTTAATCTATTAATATTTATTGAGTACCTACTAAATCCAAGGCACTATGGACTAAATAAAGATGGCTGGGCTCCTATAATCCCCTGTCTGTCCTCTGTAATGACATGCCACGCTGGTCAAAATTGATTAACTAACCATCTGCCACTCCAGACTGCCAACTCGAGGACTAGAACCATGTTTATCCTGACCCCAGTGCCTAGCACGTAGTAGATGCTCAAAAAAATGTGTTTGAATGAGTGACTAGAAGCTCAAAAACTAGTTTTAGAAATAAGATATAAATACTTGAAAAGTTAAATAACAAAAGAACAGATATCACAAGACAGCACAAGACGAGTTGCTAAATGAAAAGTAGGACAAGTCCCATGCAGGAGGGAGCGCTGCAGGCCAGAGTGGGGACTCCCTCAGGTTGTCACAGGAACCCCGACACTGAGTGTGTTCCATGCTTTTCCAGCACAAAGACAGGCATACCCATCTAATGAGGGAGGAACAGTAGGAGACAGAAGGGACCAAGGGGGGAATGGGGGAAAGGGAATGGGGGGAGTAGGGACAAGGTGTCCTATGACTAGACTCTCAATTGCTACCGTATTTCTATTTGCCCATATTTTAGGTATTTGATGTATTAACTGCATCAGTGTAGCCAGTAAGGCCCTGGGCTACAATCATTTTGAGGAAGGGTTGAGGACTGATATTCATTTGTCATTAATCAATTTAATTAATAATTAATGACCAACAGCTTACCTTCACATTCCCATTTAACCTGCAAGGTGATCTATGGGTGTCATATCCCAATTTTATAGATGAGAATACCAAGCCCAAGAGGGATTATGTGAAGTAGACCAACCACAATCCAGAACAGTTGATTTCCAAAGCACAGCCTCCCCATTTAACCCCAAGTAATGCCATAGTTAGATGCTATTCCTGTTAAACTCAACAAGTTAACTGAAAAGCTCTTGGATGGTAAGCTCAAATCAAGCTACATTTATTCAAGACATGAGGAAACCTTTTAGGACTATGGACTACTGAGAAGCCTAGAAAACAACAAACTATCCTAAAAATACCAAAAGCTGGTACAGCAATAACTCCAAATACAGAAGGTTTCCAGGTGGTGAAGGGTCTCAGAGGTAGGAAGAAGCAAGCATGAGAGGGAAAGATGAGGTCTACTCCATAATGAGATTTCAGTCTTGCCAACAAGACCCCTACTAAAACTATCTCCCCTACCACCTCTGTCTGACAATCCTCATTTCGAGATTTACTACTTGGCCTAAGAAATGCTATTTATCATCAATTTGCTTCAACTCAGCTTCAAAAATATGTATCAGTTACCTACTGGGAGGGAACTAGGGTGCAAAGCTGAATACCGCCAGGTGCCTGGTCTCAAGTAACAGATGAGAAACAACTCAATATATCTGAGCTTACGCTTAGTGGGGTCACCACAGTGCTACAGGCACACATGGAATGGAGTGACCAATTTTGCCTCTCCATTCCCGTTTCTTGTTGCATCCCGCTGCACATACCTGACTCCTCATCAATGCCATGAAGAGTCCCTCTGTTTCTACTGTTCTCCCTCACTGTAGTTGGCATAATGGTCCCCCACATGTGTTCATGCCCTAATCCCTGGAACTTGTGAATATGTTATGTTACATGGCAAAAGGGACTCTGCAAAAGTACTTAAGGTTAGGGACCTGAAAATTGGGAGATTATCCTGAATTAGCTGAATGGGCCTAATCTAATCATCTAAACCCTTTAAAACAGAACTTTGGTGAACTCAGAGAGATGCACTAGAAGGAGAAGGCAGAGATTCAAGATGGAGAGGACAAAAATGTTCTTCTACCTCTTCAGCTGTATTCATTCTTTAGGTCTTTCCCCGATGCTATGCCATCTGTAAAGCTCTCCCAACACCCACAGAAAACAAAGCTCTCCTCTCTCTGGATTCTTGGTCACAGTTTGTTTGGACTTTCATGAAGGCAATCATTTCCCTCCTTTGTACTGTGATGAGCTATGTTCATGACTGCCCCACTAGGCTATATATCATGTATTACTCAGTTTTGTGTCCCCCACATACCCAGTTACATTGGCATAGACAGAATAGTCCAACAGTGGTTCGATGCACCCATATTTAGCATCTCTGGGTGTATGGCTCTAGTAGGCATTCACGTGTCTCACTGGCTGGCACACAGA
The DNA here is from genome assembly GCF_001890085.2 of Hipposideros armiger. Lineage (NCBI taxonomy): Eukaryota > Metazoa > Chordata > Mammalia > Chiroptera > Hipposideridae > Hipposideros > Hipposideros armiger. Next base: position 1,322,030 of record NW_017731537.1, read on the forward strand.
GTAGTGGGATGTCAGTCCCAGACAATTCATGGTGAGAAGGGCAGGGTTATACAAGCGGAACAGCTCATTAGTGATCAGTTGACACCATTTTATTAACTTATATTGACTGCTTTTTAAATGCAAATTGAATGCTTTAGTGAAAACTAAATTGGAATATTACATTTGAATTAGTCTTGATAAAAGAACATCACAGATTGATGCTGGAACCATTACCTGCACAGCTATGAATTACAAGTGCCTCAAAAGTCAACTTGATTATTGTCCCTCAGTTAAACAAAGACAATTTAGTGTCTCAGCAAAACCATTCATTCATTAAGTGACAGTGAGCAACTCTATAAATAAAAGAGCTACAGAGTAAAACGTGGTACTCATTCGTTAGAATAAACTAGTACTTTAATATACTAATTGTGCTTTCTTAGAATTGTCACCTAATTCATTTAATACCTAATTAGCAGAGAGGTCAGAACCATCTGGGATGTGGAAAGATGATAAATTCTCTTTAAAATGTATAATTCTAGTGACCTTATAGGGAAGGTATCAGATATCTGACATCATACGTTTTGGCTAAGCCCACTTTGCACTAACATTCATCATATATTACAATTATTAAACAGCACAGCCCGTCTAACCTCCAAGCAAACAAATTGAGAAATTTCATGTGATCCTACAGTCCTTGACTCCAAGGAGAAATCAAAGCTCTCAGTGGAGATATAACCATAAAATATGTACACATGTGTGCACTATTATTATTAATGTAATTGCTTTCAAGTGATGCACTCTCCGTAGGGGGGAAAAAAAATCTATAGAGAAGTCTTGATTTATCTCATCACTGCAAGGTGTCCTCCAAACTTGAGTAGAGTGAAATATTTATCTGTTTGTTTAAAAGGAAGTGCTAATTGGCCAATTTAGTTAAACTCCCTGGAGGGAGAACTGGATGAATGGAAGGTTGTTAAGAGGTGTAAACAGATCAGAAAAGGTAAACCAAACTGTAAATCAAAACCCAAATAATTGTTAGAGAGAGAAGAGAGTCTAATTTATGGAGCAGAAACTCCCATAACCTACATGTATGCTAACACTGACAGCGATAGGGATGCTAAAAAAATCATCTAATCCATAATTGGCCAAGAGTCGAATTGCAATAAGGTTCAGTACTTATACTGTAGGCTCTATGGGATGGAACTGCATCAGGCCACAGTGTCTAGGGTTTAACTCCTTCATTCAGCCAACCAGAAATATTTGAGTGTCTACAATAGCAACCCACTGGGCCACGTAGTGTGAAGATGAAAAGCTGAATCAGAAGTAAATCCTGACCTCAAGGGGTCCGAGCAGAGAACAAAACAGGAGTAAAGAGAGCAGTGGTTTTCAAACTTTTAGCAAAAGTAATCACACATAGAACTCCACCAGGTAAAACAAACAAAAATGTAGCTCTTCTTTAAAATACTTTTTTTTGTTGTTTCTTTTTAAGCAGCTCTTCTGGTTGAAGTGGAAGGCCAAAGTTGTGGATTCCAGCTGATTTGGCATCTCCTGCCCCGGCACTGTGAGACCCTGAATCATGTCCAGGGACTCCTTGAGCTCTACGTGTCATCATTTGAAAATAATCACTTTGACATAGCCAATCAAGGGAGAAATTCACATGTTCCATAGAGGAACAAAGAAGTTTCTATGAAAAGTCAGAAAGAGTTGAGAGTATACTTATCTGGAGTGCTTGGAATAGCACTATCAATCCAATAGAACTTTCTGAAGTGGAGGAAATGTCCTACGCATATATCTATGCTGTCCAATAGAGTAGCTACTAGCCAGATGTACCTATCAAGCATTTAAAATGTGGTCAGTATGACGAAGATAATTTTTTTATTTAATTGTAATGACAGTCACATATGCTTAGTGGCTACCATACTGGACAACACAGACTTAGAGTAAGTCTTTATAGAGAAAGTGGCAGGAGCTTAGGCAATGGGCAGAGTGCAAACATTCAGAGGCAGACCAGAAAAGTGCACTCCAAGCAGAGGAAACTGAATAAAGAAGACCAGAATAGGGCCGGCCAAGCGGTGCGTTGGTTAATAGCTGGCTTGGGATGCCAGAGGGCCCCAGTTTGGATCCCACATATGAAGTCCAGTGACACTGCCCTCTATAGCTAAGATGCTGAACAACAGCTCAACCTGGAGCTGGGCTTCCATGAGTTGCCCGCGGCGGCGTAGGCTGCAGCCCCTGCTGCAGTGGGTTGCCATGAGTTACCGTGTGTAGCCAGCAGCCAGCGTGAGTGGCCAGCAGCCACAGTGAGCGGCCATCCAGAAGCGGGCGACTGATCTGCCTCGCCCGGGAAGAGCGCAATAATGGTGCCAACTTGGGCCAGTGAAGCAACGTCCTCCACAACTAGACTGAAGAACAAAAGGACAGCAAATTGTCTGTTCCCATCCCCCAATTAAAAAAGAAAAGAAGACCAGAACACCTTCTCATACAATAAATATTACTGTTCAAAAGGATTCATGTAATAGGAGTTAGAGATTTTATCTTTGGGATCTTTAGTTCCTTCTATCCAACAATATGGAATTGCCATGAATTTGGCTAACACACAAAGGATATTACTTTCAAGATAATGACTCAATCATGGTTTTACTAATTTGCCTTAAATAGAGCAAAAACAAAGAACAAGAACCAATAGCCCAGGAATGAGAGGCTTCATGCCTGAAGTAGGGAGTATTAGGGATATTTGCCTTCTGATCTATGACTACTCCATAAGTCCACGGGTTCACAACCTTTTACTATCAGACACATACAGGATGACCCAGAACAAATCCTATAAACTTGCTATACTTTGAATCGTTTTTATACACGAACATGGAATCAACCATATTTTTCAGTCAAATCATTTTACCCACAATGATCAATATCTTACATGACTGAAGGGCAGCCAATCTGATTCAGCTGAGATTTACTTGTGAAAATGGACTGTTTTTGCCCAGTATGTCAATATAGCATCAATTAAAAAAATTAAGATGATTGAGCATCCCTTGACAATAAACATGAACAAACCATACTCGTAAATGATGCGAATCGCCAAAAACTTATGGGAGAAAACCACAGAAAATTTGACTAGTTGTTCCTTTGCCTTGCAGTTGTCCCTACCCGGAAAATCTTTAATACACACAAGCCTGACTCTCGGGTTGAGCAAATTCAACTCTCCAGAAGAAAGGGAACGAGAAAGTATTTGTCTAGGTCTCAATGAGCCTATAGAAATAGCCATTTATTTAGAGTTTACTCTACAGCAGTCTTGGAATTAAGCCCTTTATAAGTCATTTTATTCCATTCTCACAACTCTATGAGGCAGGGACTATGACTATTTAACAAGCAAAGGAACTGGGGCTTAGAGAAGAGAAGCTGGAACCCTGGCCAGTCTGACTCTGAATTGTCTTCTTTCCACTATGCAATGTTGTGTACCAGTCACCTCATTATTTTTTGCTGAAAGTGAAACCACTTTCAGTCTCTGCTTTCAATAAAGGAGGCAAAATATAGCGTTTATTGAGTATTTACTGCATATCCTATGCTGTTTTACATTCATTCATTCATTCATTCATTCATTCAACAAATATCTATTGGGTGACTACTCTGCCCTAGCTCTATTCAGTGATTATCAAGGCAAAAGCCCTGACCCCTTAGAGTATATTGTAGAGGACAGAGACAAATAAAAATAAACCATTAAATAAGCACACAAAGAAACAATGTAGGATAGTACTAAGTGCTATAGTTAAAAAAAAGTTAAAAATAGTAAACAATACATAATAAATGTTTTTAAAATATTTAAATATACTAACATTTTAATAGTAAAAATGTTTTAAAAGGTGGAGGGCAATAATGCAATGGATGGAGAGTGACTGACAAGTATCTACTTTAGATAGGTAGCTCAAAGTCCTCCTTGAGGTCATAAATATGTTGAGCTTTGCTTTTTGATTCTAAAATCCAAAGGATGAGAGAAAATATTCAGCAGCATGTTCAAAAAGCCCTGAGATGCCCAGTGCGACAGATGTGTGGGAAACAAGAGAAAGAGCACGAGCTATATTCAGACTGGTAAGCAGGAGCCATGCAGGGAGTTTGTTTGGACTCTAGTCTATGTACGTCAGGGAGCCATGGGAAGATTTTTAAGCCCTAGAGTCATATGATATGATTGACATTTTTGAAAGGCCACTTTGGCTATAACGTGGGAAAGGCTTCAGGAGTCACATGTAGAAAAGCAGAGGCTGCTGCAGTTGCCCAGTTAGGAACCATGTGGTTGGCAAGCATAAATGGAGACGAATGAACAGATTCATAAAGTACTTTGGAGCCAGATCTGAGGGGCCATTGATTGGAGAATGGGGAGGAAAATAGGGAAAAGAGAGAACTCAAGGGTGATATCTATAGGTTATTCACCTGAACATCTAATGGGTGGGTGGGGTGCTCTTTGTTGAAATGAAAACAGCTGGAAGAGAAGGTTTACTAGTTTGGTAAAAACGAGGAGGAATGAAGAGTTTGAGAGAAAAGCAAGATTACTAAGTTTTGGCTTGAACAACTAGCTCATTATTTTATTAAATCTTCAGAGCAACCCTATTTTTCACATGAAGAAATTGAAATTCAGGCAAATTAAATAATGTGCCCAAGGACACTCCGCAAGGAAGGGCCAGGGGTGGGACTTGAGCCAGGCTGTCTGATTCTAAGGTCGACACATGCAATGACTACATACCACTACCTCCCAGCACAGAAGGACTCAGATTTGGGTACTGGTTTTGTCTCAATGCGCTTCTCTTTCTGTATTTATAAAACTAAGTAAATAATACTCATTGCATAAGAGTTGTGAGACTCAAGGTGATTAAATTGGAGTTCTTTCTGAATTGTAAAGTTGTTTATAAGAATAAAACATTGTGTTTCCAGCTATTGAATCCTGACATATATTCTGGTTCTATTAAATCTGAGTACGCTGGTTTTGACAATGGCCACACCCTAGCCCGGTAGATTCCTGCTGCCTTATTTAGTTTCCAGTCAAAAAGTGTCCCAGGTCCCACTCCTAGGTACTCCTAGGACAGAAGAAATTCTGCTCCAAGTCTGGGACAGTACCCTACCCTAGATATCACTAGAGAACTTTGAGATTCTCCCTACCCCCAGGCTGCCTTTTCTGATTTACCTTCAAGAAATAATGTGTCCTGCTGAGCCTGGAGGTGAAATTTCTACATAAATGGGGATGCTGTCATGTACACAGTTTAGCAACTTGTGCTGTCTACAGGAGGCTTTCTCATGACACTTTGTAAACTGTGAAAGACACTCTAAGCCTGCAGCTGAGAGTCCTTGACAACTGCCCAGCCACTCTCCCTTTGAGCTAGAAAGTGAGAGGAAGGGGAGGAAAAAGAAAGGGAAAGAGAAGGATACCATCCATGAGTTCCTCCTGAGTCCTAGGCCATGGTGGATATTTTTATTCATATTATCTCCATTAATACTTATAACAACCTTAGGTGGCAGCAATTAGTATTCTCACTTAACAGAGGTCCCAAAGCTCAGAGTGTTCATTTCATGTGCCAAAATTCACACAGCAGATTAGAAGCAGTCGTAATTTTGCCCTACATATATTTGATTCTAAAACACATTTTTTTCTCCCACTAGGCCATAGTGCCAAAGTATAGAATCATGAGAGAAAGTAGGCAGACAGAAGGACAAAAGTGTCTTCTTAGACTGTGCTCAGAATCCTATTGAAAATATGAAGTCACAAATCCATGGCAACTGAAAATTAATTTGATTTTTCAGCTCAGGTATGTCAGAAAAAGAAATCTAGGTTTGGTTATTGTTATACATGTAGAATGTAAGTATCAAACTATAATGAAAAACACCGGCCATATTTAACCAGCCAGGTTTTTATTTCCCAAGGCCATGATAAGGAAGATGACTGAAATTTAGTTTGCATAACTGTAAAGAAACCATGTTAGCAAAAGCAGAAGGAGGGCAGCTTATTTCATTGCTAAGAGAATCAATTCTTCCATCCAAACGAGAACGCTCGGTGAGAAAAGGGGATTTCCATGTCTACCTTTCACCAGAATGATTTGATTTATGTAAGTAAATTTATACCTTTCCAGTTCTAAATCCAGACCAGTGCCGTTAAGCTGATGCATATCAGAGGCGACTCACTTTCTCATTCCAGGTAGATAATTTAAATGCTTACATTAAAGTTTCTATGTTAACTTTCAGGGTTTTAAAAATGAAGTAAGTTTCTGCTCTCCATCAGACTCAGGAGCCATGGGAATTAATGTGATATTGTCTTTAATGAAATGTAGTGGAGATGTGTGATTCATGTTGGTTTCCAATCCTTTCCTTCTTTTTAAGACACCATAAAATGAAAAATACAACAGCTGTTTCATATTAAAGAGAAATGCAAATGTGCATTAATGCAGCTCAAGAAATATTTTATATGTTCGGAGAATTTTTTATTTTTTTTTTTATTTTTATTTTTTTTTTT
>NW_017731537.1:1328556-1394494 GCF_001890085.2 Hipposideros armiger
CTGTTGCTCAGAGCTCAAACTCTTGAGCGAGCTCTTAACCAACTGAGCCACTCAGCCGGCCCGAGAATTTTTTATTTATATGAATGGAATCAATCTACATTTTTTTCCATTTAACAAAATGGCACTAATTTTAATGTCTTCGCCAGCTATTTAAGCCAAACGCACAAAAAGAAATGGTCTAGAATCTAAGTCAAAGGTATATTTCTTTTCTTTAAAAGTATAAACAACAACAAAAATTCCGATGCTGTTTGCCCACCAAAGATCTAAAAGCACCACATTCTCCTTAGACCTTGGTTACTAGATTAACTTGTTTCAGTTGCATATCAAATAATCTCATTAGGAGAGTCAATTGTTTCAGTTGAGCTTTGTCATAGGGCAAACTATGTGCAAACCCAGGTACTCTCTGTGCTGGTAAATTGTGTTTGGAAAGCCCTCCTGGTGAGCAGTAATGCTTCCTCATTATTATACTCCTTCCATTGCCTACTTTGCATGCAGATATAAATTATTCAAAACAGGAGAGAGTTCCCCTGCTAATTAATGGCAGGCTGACTAACCAGCTCCCATCCATGCCTAAGGCTTCAGTCTAGGCACAATTCTCCAACCAGTATAATAGCGCACTGCCATGATTTTGCTGGGTAATCTTAATCAGTCATTGTGTGTAACACGGAAACCCAGCAGCTGTGCACTTGGATGACCTTATTATCATTAGCATCTCTGGTCGTTGAGCAGGGAATTTTTCATCAGGAAAGACTACGTGACTTCATAAACTTGGGAATAGCCAGGTTCTATTTAATTTTTTCTGACTATAACTTACAACTTAGGAAATGAGTACATTTAGAGTGAAATTCACACTTTAATGAAGAGGGATATATCTGAAGTTTCTTTCTAACACATTTTCCATATTCCTTTCTTGTCTTCCAGGGAATAAGAGAATTGTCATCATTTAGAAATTTTCTCAGTGAATGAAAGAGTTCTCCATGGCTTTTGCTTTTGGCATAGAAAGTTGCCTCCTGGTGGCCATGGAATCAACAATTCTCTGAAATACTGGGGAATAACTCAGATAATTGCCCCTAAAAGGAAATCTTCAGATCCTTCTAGTGAAAGATTCATATTTTTGGTGCTAAGGAGAAGTCAAATAAGCTGTTGGCGACCTGATCGTTCACAAGAGCATGTTTCAAATAGGTCAGTGGATATTCACTTCAAACTCTGGGACAGCCCAGATAGTCCTGTCCTCCATATATTGGAACAGAGCTGCCATGATTTTAGCCTCTCAGATGTTCAAATTTTCCTGTATTGCCTTTAATTTAATAGGCAACCAAGCTCTTACCTTTAACAAAAATACTCCTAATGGGAGAATTCACTGCTTCTTCTTCTGTAAGAGCATCTTTTCTAGAGGAGGCAGTAGTTTTGTCATAATTAGCCCCTTAACTCTCTGATCATTACCAAGAGCTCATTCTCTTCATTGTTCGCATCCTTGTAATATGTAGATCAATTTCTTTGTAATTCCACAGTAGTGCTGCCAAATGGGATGACAGCCCTGTAGATATTAAAGATGGTCTGTAAATGTGCAGCTAATGACAAGAGAGCGGCACAGAGTGCACAAACCCTCCCCTGCTGGCATGGCCCATGGAGGTGAAGTCCAGCAGCCTTGGCTCTCTGTGATGTCTCTGGCCCTGTGGGTGTCCCTGGGTGAAACTGTGAAGGGTGTAAAATCAGACTGCAGCCTTCTCCTATTGTCCCTGTTTGACTGTCTTTCTTCCTCTCCCATCTTACCCCAACACCACTGCACTCCAAAGAAACTAGGGCCAGCTGGATAGTGCTAAGAGAAGACCTCGGAAGGAGGGTATAGTGGGTACTGGTGCTCCACCCAGAGCTGCTCTCCACCAGGGCCAATACCCCATCCCCCATCTGCCTGGAATGAAGCCACTGAAGACGCTCAGCAGCATCCTCCAGCCTCAGGGGAATTCCTCCCCCAAGTTTATGCTCCCTCCCAGGGAGCAGCCCACTATCGATGACTGGCTAATGCTGGAAAGCAGAGATCCTGCATCTTGGCCTCAGTTGGGAAAACTCTGAAGGGCTATCCCAGCTCTACAGCCCCTGCAGGGTTGGCGGAGGCCTCAGCTGCAAACACATTGCCCATCGGCTTTTCCCTCTGCCGGATCCTGCCTTCCTTGCCTCCTTACAGGTATATCTCTCCTGGGAGTATCCCCAGATCCGAAGTAAAATCAAATGAGGTTTAAGAGGCAGGTAAAGTCAAGTGTTTTAGGACAAATCCCAAGAACACAGGGAGCAGAGTTGTTAGCATTGGAATCTGTCATAGATGCTGAAATAAACTGGTCCTGCAGGGCATCTTCTAGTGCTCAGAACACTCATTCCAGCCGCCCTAACAAACCTCCACACTGAGGCACCTACAGCCCAACCACACCGGTCATGATGATTCCCACTGTCCACATATAGAAGGGGATCCTGCAAACACGCCGCTCCCCGGCACCTCCCTCTTCAGAGTTCCACTGAAAATTCCAAGGCTGAGTAGCCTATCTGGCCCTTATGTCTACCTCCCAAGCCTGCCTCTCCCGTCACTGTTTTCCATAGATAGTCCATATCACGAGTCAAATCCTCTGGAAAGCTGTCATTCATTCTCGTGAGCATTCTGCAAGTTCATTCCATTGCCAAAATCTTACCTTAGTTTCTCAACTATGCTTATTGTACATGAAGATGGAAGTTTTTTCCTTATGAGTTTGCTTTAAATATGGATATATTTTTCTCTCAGGCACTTGTGTCCTGTTCCGTACCAGGAAGGAGAGCCAATATCCTCCTGCCTGCTTCCCAGACCAAAACAACCTTTACTTCTCCTCCTCTGAGTTATAATGGCTAATCGAGACTGGCACCTACCATGAGCTAGGCACTGTTCTGAGTGCATCACACGACTTACCTTATGTAATAATGATAATGAACTAGTGAAACATTATTATCCCCACTGTATAGATGAGGGAACGGAGCCACAGAAGGGTAAGCTAAGTTCCTCAGGGCCACACGATCAGAACACGGTGGAGCCAGGATTCAAACCCAGCCGATGCTCTCAACCAATCAGCTCTTTGCCTTTCCCCATTCCCAGCATCCACCATCATCCACATCACACTCCTCCATAGGTTGAGGATTTCCTTTCCACTGTGAATGCTGCTGTCACGCAAGAATATGTTATCAATATCCTCAGTGATGACCCCACCAAAGCCCCAGCCTCCCAATTCCTTGCCCTCATCTATTTCAATGACATTCACCATGTGCCTTAAATAACTGACCCCCAGGGTCATACCTTTCTCAAGCCTTTAACTCAGAAATTTCCCTCCGGCCACAACCTTCTATATATGTCCTGCTTCTTCATTCTTTCTAAACTGCTCTCCAACATCATTCCTTCCTCACGCATGGCCCACTCTCTCTCTCCACCTTCAGCTTTACTTCCTTTTCTATTGAGTTTGTATCCCCTGTCTTCCTGTAGACTGCTCTTTTATCAGCCCCTAAACTCCCTCACCTTCCTTTCATTACACATATATGCTAATCCCCAATTCTGCATTTTTGTTGTTATTGTTACTGTTTTCCTAGTGACTCTCCTCTGAGAAAAGGATAAAATCCCAGTTCTTAAGCAAGACCTTCATGGCACTGTGTGATCTTCCTCGACCTGCTCAGCCCCCACCCCCGCTGTTTCACAGGGCTCAGTATTCTGTCCTCTGAGCATCAGTTTTCAAACATGTCATGTTTCTCCACAGATCCGTGTCAGAAATGTTCCTCCCCTTTCCACTTCTAGGGAAAACAGCAAGATAAGGTGACTTTTTGGAAGGAGGGTTAGAGGGAAGGAGGAGGAGGAGGGGTGGGTGGGGATAGAAGAGCAAATGGAGGATGACTTAGAAATGTTTACTTTGAGTACCTACAAAAATCAAGGGGCACACTTGAGGAGGGAAAGTTAGTGAGATAAATGGTAAAATGGGCCTGGTTAGACCAGAGGTGCTGATGAAACACCCATGTAACAGCCCCACGAAAACAATAATAATGATCACAGTTAAATATTGATGACCCCAACAATTACCTGAATTCACTATGATTATGTGCCAATGATTAGGCATAAGATGTAGTTTATATGGATTAGCAAAGCAAGTGAATTTGGAAATATTATAGAATGTAACTACAATACATATAGCTAATAAAATGAAGAAATCAACAGAACTTACACATTAAGCTGCAAGGTACTTAGAAATATGACAAAAATCCTTGTCTAAAATAAATGTAAAAATGGATGAATAAGTTACTTATCTCACATTTTACTAATAATTTATGAGATGTACTTCTAAGCACGTAACATATTACCAGGAAATTTATACACTGATTATTAAAATGAATTTAGCCATTTGGGCTAATACTGTTATATATTAAAACCAAATTTACTAAATCATTAGTTTCAGATACTTTTTTTAAAAGTACATTTATGTGTGTTATCTCATTTAATTATCCATTATTTATCTTTAAAACGACTTCAAGCTTTATTTTGAAATTTTGATTTTCTAGAGAAATATGCAAGTAAAGAAGAAAAAAAAAACAAGGGCAGCTGACAGAGTGGAAACACCCTTTGTGCTCTAGAAACCAAGAACCACATAGTACTGACTTATTGGAAGAATTTAGGCTCTACCGTATGTCTATTTTTATCATGAAAAAATATCATCCTGCAAGAAATAATGTGTTTCCTAAGTGCTGTGTAGATTCTCTTATATCAGCAGCTCAGGTAACAGGATGTTAGTCATTCCTAAAGAAACAAGGGCCACTTAATGCTAAAGGCTCACAACATTATGACATAGTAATTGGGCTAAGTATCAATTAGCATTATTATTTTTCTTATTATTATCATTGGTCATTAGATTAATGCAGAAATGAGATCCATTTTGATTCAGCAGGGAGGGAACCCCAGAAATAAATACTGAGGAGGCCTCACTGTCCTTGCACACTCAGATCTCCTGATGGTGCCTCCCCTTGGCTGAATCCAACCTAAAGCCATTGTTGTACACACAGATCAGCCTCCTCAGACCCATCGACAAGTGGAGAAGGACAGTGAATTCACAGATCCACAGGGACAAACAGAAGATGTTTAACATACACACACACACACACACACACACACACACACACACACACAACAACTGTTTTCTATTTGGCCAGGCCCCAAAGTTCTCAAGCTACTTCATTTATTTGGACAACACATTCATTTTGAGGGCTTACTATGTGCCAGGTACGGTTGTATGTGCTGGAGGCACGGCAGTGAATGAGATCAACAGGGTCCACATCATGGCTGCTTTATGACTTTCATGGGCTCCTTCTTTCATAAGAAATATTAAAAATCGTATTTTATGACTGTGTTTAAAGATAAATTTAATCCAAGCTAGATTCCTTATTATATATTTCTTATTATTATTATATCAATATTTTTTTTTTTACCTTTTAGAGACCCTAAGACATTTTCATAGGCCTCTGAAAGTATCATGTGCCTACTGTGCCCAGTGGATAAGCTGGCCAACCTAGTCTCTGCTATCCTGGAACTGACATTCTAGTGGATGATACAATAACAAAAAAGTTACAAATAAACTGAGGTGAAAATATCAGAAAAGTGCAATGAGGACAATGGAACAGGATATTTTACAAAGTAATCAGAAAACTGGGGCTGTATAGATGGAGTTTCCAGAGCATGCTCCCTGAGAGGATCACACTTGAGATGAGAACCTCGATGACTAGAAGGACTCAGTCTTGTGAAAATCTAGAGGCCTTGAGGAGGCACAGGTGGTATAAAGACCCTCAGGCCAGAAACAGCTTGGTGAATTTGAGAAGAATCAGAAGGCCAAGGAGGCTGAAGCATAGTAGTAATATGGGAAGAGGGGAAACAATGAAAGAAGGAAGTAGAGGCCAGGTCATACGAAGCCTTACAGGTAAGAATTTGGATTTTATGCTAAGCTAGGGACTTGCATAGCTTGATTTGGAGAATGGATCACAGGAAGAAGCAGTGGGGCCATTGGCTACTGCAGGTCACCCAGGTGAGAGAAAATGCTGCTTTGCACCAGGAGGGTAAAAGTGGGGAAGAAGAAAGAATAATGGACATAAGATGTCTTTGGGACTCAGAGTCAATGGAACGCTTAATGAACTGATGCAGAGGGTGAAGAGCAAATAGAAGAATCAGGATGATGTTGGGGGTTTGAACTCGAGAACCTGTTGGACGTGGGTGTCATTCACTAGCACTGGCTCCATAAACCCTGCTACTCCAGTTGTATCAGCAACTGATAAAATATTTTACAACACATTACAAAACAGATTTATAATGTTGTGATTCTTAAGTATCTTTTCAGGATCATGTTTGTTGTAGGAGTACACTGAATTTGTGAATTCATGTTGCTGGTGCCAGTGACATGAAAACAACTGCTTTGACCACCACACTACTTTCTGTAACTCTGCCAAACTGTGTTATCAACAAAACCTTGCCTCTTGTGTTCTCATCTTGCCTTTTCACCAGTATGGGTGTTTGGCTAGCCAACACTTGCTTTTTGGACAGACCTATCCCTCTAGAAGGACCAGCTGGTTCAAACTTAACTGCTCCATTTGATCCTCAATCTTTTAGCCCAGTACGTTGAATATTTTTTATGTTCTTGATGAAAATTTACCATTTGGATTTGGAATCTATTTTTGTTCATTCAAGTACATTTCAAGCATCTGAATTCTCATCCAACTACAATATTAACACCTTAAGGGATGAGAAACTCGGCTTCTACTCTTATTACTCTAGTCTTCTCATGCTGTGTAGTTTCTCTGGGTGATCTCATTGATTCATTCATTCTATAAACACTTACCTAGTACTGTTTAGATACAATGATAATGAGAGCTAGCGTTCACATAGTGCCTACTATGTGTGTGTCAGGCACTCATTTAATCTTCAGGATGATTCTATAAGATAGATACTACTGTTATCTCCATGTTAGAAATGAGGAAACTGAAGGTTAAAGTATGTTAAGGAACTTGACAAAGGTCACATAACTGGTGCCCTGTGGAGCCAAGATTCAAACTCAGATAAGTCCACATGCTATAACAGCCCCTCTTATACTGTTACCTCATTAGCTTTGATCATGCATCTGAATTACTGACCCAAATATGAAATGACTTAATCTCTATTGGATGGCCCACAGGAATCTAAAACCCAAATTACTTAAAACTGAGCTTATCTTATCTTACAAATGATCTTCCTCCTTGTAAGCCTCAATAAATGATGTTACCATCCTTCCAATTGTACAAGCTAGAAAGCTTGATGTCATTCTTGACTTTATGCCAGCATCTGCCATCCTCAGCCAGCATTTAATCATTGATAATGTCCTGTCTCTTTTACCTCTTTTGAATTTATTCATCTCTCTATTCTCACTCTTCCAACTTCATTCTAGCTCTCACTCTTCATTACCTGATATTACTGCAATACCTACCTATAGTCTCTGCCAAGACTGGGGATCCATATCTGTGCTGAAAAAAACTCTGAGGCACTGACCAGAAGCAACAGAATTAATGCTGTGGTTGATGGGAAATATCTGTCATGGAAACAATGGGCAAATGGCAGCACTAGTACCAGGAATTGCCAGCCTTTCCCAATGCATGTAGGGTACATAATAAATAATGTTAGCAAAAATCCTCAACAAAATATTGGCATACAGAATTCAACAATACATTAAAAGGATCATGCAGCATGATCAAGTGGGATTTATTACAGGGATGCAAGGATGGTTCAACATCCACAAATCAATCAATGTAATATGCTACAACAACATAATTAAGGATAAAAATCATATGATCATCTCAATGGATGCACAAAAAAGCATTTAATAAAATTTAACATCCATTTATGATAAAAACTCTTAACAAAGGGTATAGAGGAAGCATACCTCAACATAATACAGTCCATATAGGACAAGCCTACAGCAAACATCATACTCAATGGTGAAATGCAGAAATCCTTTCCTCTAAGATTAGGAACAAGACAACGATGCCTACTCTTGCACTTTTATTCAACATATGATTGGAACCCCCAGACAGAGCAATAAGGCAAGAAAAATAAATAAAATCCATCCAAATTGGAAAGGAAGAAGTAAAACTGTCAGTTATCAGAATATATTATTACAATTTTAATACAGTTTTTTCCTTTCTTAAAATGTGTATACATTTTTTGGCAGTGTGTGTGCGCGTGTGTGCGTGTGTGTGTGTGTGTGTGTGTGTGTTTATAATGTAATATTACCCAGCAATAAAAAAATAATGTAATCTTGTCATTTGCAACAACATGAATAAACCTTGAGGGCATTATGCTAAATGAAATAAATTAGACAGAATAAAAGATAAATAGCACATGATCTCATTCATACGTGAAATATATAATAATAAAAAAACTGAGCTCATTGATATAGATAACAGATTGGTGGTTTCCTGAATTGGGCATGGGGAAGGTAAAATAGGTGGAGGGGGTCAAAAGGTACAAATTTGCAGTTATAAAATGAATAAGTCATAAAAATGTAAAGTACAATATGGTGATTGCAGTTAATTATATTGTAGTACATATTCAAAAGTAGCCAGGAGAGTGGATCTTAAAAGTTCCCATCACAAGGAAAAAAAATTTGGAACTATATATGGTGACCAATATTAACTGGACTTATTGTAGTGATCATTTTGTAATATATACAAGTATGGAATCATTACACTGTACACCTCAAACTAATGTAATGTTATGTCAATTATACTTCCATTAAAAACAAATAAATGATGCTAAATGAATGAAAAACAAATATGAATGTTTTACTGTCTCTGAGGCAGTAAGCACAATGTTCTGGACCACCTATAGTTAGTTGACATTTGTATATTGGGTATGATCTTTGTTGCTACTGATGGTAATAAATTATTTTATTTTTACCCACCAGATTTAATTTAACAGTGTTTGAAAGCTACTTGTTTCTTGCCATGGTCTGTTA
Source organism: Hipposideros armiger (assembly GCF_001890085.2). Classification (NCBI taxonomy): domain Eukaryota; kingdom Metazoa; phylum Chordata; class Mammalia; order Chiroptera; family Hipposideridae; genus Hipposideros; species Hipposideros armiger. Next base: position 1,337,580 of record NW_017731537.1, read on the forward strand.
ATGCATGCCAAGTCGCTCAAGTTTCTTTCTCAGCCCATCTATGACCCCTCCTCCACAAACACCCATTGCCCTATCCCAGGTTTGGGGAGCCCGACACTTTAAAATTTCAGTAATCTATCCATGGGAAATTTTAGGTATTCATTTTATTATACATCCTCAGTAATAAAGCTGTTCTACTTGTAATGTGAACACATAACACACAGGAAGAAGCAGTGACATGTGGAAATCCCAATCTTTTTAGTCCTTTAGGAGTTCAGATATGACTGTTATACTACAGACCTTCACCTTGATTTGGAGACTAATGTCTTTTTTGGCACCGTATTCTATCCACTAACTTCTTGAATTATGTTTTACCTTTTTAATAGGGTTTCCTTGTCTATCAGTCCACTCCTTAAACATGTCAGATAGTGGATCTGCATATGATGAATATTTTATATTTGTCTGATTGATTTACTTTTACTTTTCAAGCAAAGCAAGCTTTTTATATATTAAATTCTTTGGCAGATATAAAAGGGGTGTAATTTTTATTCTATATCCTTGTTCTTGATACTCACAAGCAACAAGCACAGTCACTAATTCTCATTTAATTTATAAAGGTTACGATGGTTTATTGGGCTGCCTCCCTCAAGATTCAAGGAACTTACTACTAATAATACAGAGCTACTGAACCGTAGCATCTATTGGTCTGTAAAACTAAAGACATTTTAACATGTGCGGGACTCCAGTCTGATGCAATTAATTCTGATCAGATGTCCACAGCCCAGTTATTATTAGTTCGAGAGCACCAGAAAGTGCTGGCCATTTTGAAGGTGAATTGTCAGTGCACTCTGTTGTTGCCAAATAATTAGGAGTTAACATTCAAGTTTATATAAAAGATTATGACTGCATAAGCAAAAGTATTTCAGCAATTAGTCAATTTTTGCTATTCTGGCTTTTCTTTTGCAGTGGAAACCCAACTTGCTTATATAATTCTTATATGTCAAAGAGCATAAGTGTTCTCAAGTTGCAACTAACTCAGTTGGCAGAAAGGGAGCCCTTCAGATATTACAGGAAAGAGAAAACATAAGAAAAAAATTAAATGTGTCTAACTCTCACTCTAACCAGAACATTAGCATCATGACTAGCATCAGAAATGAGGAGTGGAAAGGGCCGGCTGAGTGGCTCAGTTGGTTAAGAGCTCGCTCAAGAGTTTGAGCTCTGAGCAACAGCGGTTCGAGTCAGCCCGAGCTGAGNGAGCAACAGCGGTTCGAGTCAGCCCGAGCTGAGTAGCCGTGAGCTGCCAACAGGTGGCGGGATGGCTCAGCTAAAAAAAAAAAAAAAAAAAAAAGAAATGAGGAGTGGAGCCACACAATGTCAGACAGGTAAGGGACAAGCAAGGAAGCCACCGGGTGTTATCAGGCCAATGGATATGATGTTAGGAGTTTCCATAGTTTCATTAGCCAGTTACAAGGTAGGTGGGAAAGGGTCTGGGACACACAAGTCACAAAGTGCCACAAGGAATTAGCGAACCTATTCTATGCAAGGAAACTTAGTAGTTGAAGTGGCACATACAAAGCTGATGGTAGTGCCATCTTGTTCTCAAGAAGCATACAGGCTGGTAGAGAGAGACTGGTGAACAGAAAACAGTTACAGAAGGGCCACAGGAGGGAAAAGGAGGCACAGGGCATAATGAGGAGCCCAGCATTGCAGCATTAGAGTCACATCACCCAGGATTCAGTTGTGAGTCTGGCGCTAACTTGCTATGTGACCTCAAGCCAAAAAACAAACAGAAACAATACAACAATACAACCTGGGATTAATCTCATGAGGTTGTCATAGGGGTTAAATGAGAGATTGAGGAGACATGTGTATTTATTTTTTTAAGATTGTGTATATATATGATGGTTTGGGAAGTAGCATTCACTGGTAGGTAGCAATAATAGCAGTAGCAACAACAGTATGAAGAATATGACTTGCAGTGAAGTAGAAATATCAGGAAACCACCATCGACAGCATACAGGCAGGAGAAACCTATTTAAACTAGGAAATCTATAATGATATTTCACAGTATCCAGCCTCCCCTATCTCAGTGAATGTGAATTCCATCTGCACGGTCCAAAAATCTCCGTGTTATCTTTGGCTCCTCCTCCCCTCGCACCTCATGCCCAAACCATCAGCAAATGCTGTTGGTTCTTTCTTCAAATATATTCAGAAGTCACCCACTGCTCACTACATCCCCCCCACACACACACACACCCCTTCAAACACGACCATCTCTCACCCAGACTCTGCAGTGACCTCCAAGCTGGTCTCCCTGCTTCTGCCCTTTCCTCCTATGACCCCTTCTCAATGCAGCAGTGACAATGGTCCTTTGAAAATGTGACCTCACATTTCCCAAGTTCAAAATCCTCCAAAGGTGTCTCTGTCTTACAGAGGAAAAGTCTAGATCCTTAAGATGCCGGCCAGGTCCTCAGGATTCGGTCCTCTACTCTGTGTCCGTCCGCATTCGCTACCACTCTTCCGTTTCTAATTCAGCTCCTGCCACACTGACTGTAACCCCCTTGACCACACCAGCGTCCTCTTGCCTCGGGCCTTCGTAGTTGCTGTTCTTGTTAGTTTGGGCCCCCCAATGAGCCGATGCCAAGATAGAATTAATTCCCTGATGATTTTTTAAACTGAACTCCCCATATAATCTTGCTTAATTTCCCAACAATAATAACAAGTAAATCTATTAATATGTATTCAAATTATAAAAGCAGAATATTAAAACATAATGAAATAAACGTGTAGTCAAGCAAAAGCCTTTAGAATTCTCTATTCATCTCCATTCATCTCCATTCACTGTCTGAGATTTGCAATCTCTCTTAAGGACCCAGACATCTCCATACAGAATCTTATTTTACTCCTTTCTTGGTATATTTTAGTGCTTCCCAAAGTTTAGTGTGTAAAAACTAGTTTTTAGGATTGTATGCATTAGCCATGTGTCTTGTGCATATGGGAAATATAATGGATTTTCAAAAGGTGATTTTTGACATCTTCTATGCTATCTGTAGTGTAGGTTCCCCAAAAGCTGACCCTGAGATGAAAATTCATGTGAAAGTGATTTATTAAAATGTATTCCTTAGGAAAACACTAGTAGGGTCAGGGGGAAGTAGGACTGTGAAGAAAAGGAGGCCAAGCAAAGAAGGGCTACCAAGCAAACTCCCACAGAAGGTAATTTGGGCCTAATCCTGCAGGGGGGTCTAGAGACAGTGGAGGTTGGTCCTCAGAGTTGTGCTTAGACAACTCAGCCATCTGTGAGGGGCTGTGCCCCATGGATGTAAATTCCCAGACCCTTTAACTCTTGGTACACACCAGCAAGGTAGCCTGTGGGCAGTGCTCCAAAGAGATGCTGCTGCTGGATATTGGAAATAAAAACACAGGGGGGCGGGGCAGAGTTCATGAAGATGGTGAAGAGACAGGCGATGATGCAGTAAAAAGATCACAGGCCTATGGGGGGGAGGGGGGTGGGGGGCACTGATGATGCCTGTGGCCCATGTGGCTCACTGAGCACAGTCCCAGAAAAGGAAGAAAAGGGTATGCTTATAGTAAAACTGGTCAGCATTACACTTGGAATACATTTTTCAACTTTTTTATTTCTCTTGTTATCCATGAGCATTCATTTATATGTGCAATGGAGTTTCTTTAAGTCACCTGGTATAACGATGCAAACATTATACTTGCTCTTCAGACCACAACATCCATTGCCTTTTAGGGTGGAGCGGTGTTGAAAGAGCATAATGTTACACTAATCTCGTATGCTTCCTTTCCCCACTCAGTTGTTGGTAATAAATTTCGTGTCCTCCCATCACTGTGTGTAACTTCAAGATCTCAGCTGACCACCCGAGACTATGAAAACTTGATCTACCGCTTGACTCTAACCAAATGGCAGGGTCAAACCTTTACGCCAGGTCAGATCAAATTTTGGTGCTACTCTCTGCATTTTGAATTCTGTTCACAACAGCTTCATGGCAGATGAAAGGATAAAGCTATACTGAAAACTGCAGACCATGAAACAAACAATGCCACAAAGAGACGAAAGAACGGCACCCGGCAAGTTACCTCAGGCATGGGAATTTCTGAAAGCTTCAGTATTCATTTTTGGTAACTGAGCTAATGAGATTCTCTTGAAATTTCCTTTCTGCAATAAAAGTCCATTATTCAACAATTCTGTGGGACATGCTCCAATTCACTTCTCAATAATTCTGTAGGAGATTACCCCACAATAAACTCTATTTGGGGGAATTCGTGTCCTGTCATCTTCTCGAGGCCTTGGATAATTTTGCCACTGTTTAAACTAGCATAACATCCCAGGGAAATGAAAACTAACAGTTGTTAAATGCTAAGTACCATGCTAAGTATATATGAGTAGCTCATTTAATCTCCACAATAATATTGCATGAGATATGGTTTTTATAGATAATGAGTCTGAGGTTCAAGAAATGAAATGACTTGCAGTTACATAAGCTGGTAAATATAGAGTCAGGACTCAAACCCAGGGAGGCCTGATACTTTCTACTCTGCTGATGAAAGGGGTAGAATTTCTAGAGCAGGAACTATTCCCAGGAAGAAACACTGCATTCCCATCAAGAAATATCCCTGTCTTAGTCCCTTTGGGCAGCTATAACAAAGTACCATAGACTGGGTGTCTTCTAAACAACAAAAATTTATTTCTCACAGTTTCGGAGGCTGGAAGTCTGAGTTTAGAATGCCAGCATGGGTTAGGTGAAAGCCCTCCTCTGAGCTGCAGATTTCTGCAAATATCCTCACCTTGAAGAAGGGGTGAGGGAGCTCTCTGGGGTTTCTTTTATAAGGGAATTAATTCTATTCATGAAGGCTCCACCCTTATGACCTATTCACCTCCCAAAGGCCCCTCTTCCCAACACCATCACACTGGGGGTTAGTATGTCAATATATGAATTTGGGAGGACACAGACATTCATTCTGTAGCATTCCCTGTTCCCAGGAAAGAGAATTAATGACATGTGCCTGACTGGATTTCAGAATTGCTATGGATGACTGGCTGCAACGTGGCCTCCATGCCCTTCTTTTTGGGATGGCCGTGGCTATTCCATGCCTTTCTCACCATTGTGAGTGTGTGTAGGTATAGTTTGTTTCAGTAGCTTGCAGTTCTTCAGATCAAGAAGAATCTATACTCAAGGAGCTGAGCTCAATAATTCATAACCAAGGAGACGTATCCACACCCAGATCAGGTTTCAGTGAGAAGATCCTTGACAGCCAATGTTGTAATCTGATGTAATGTGGGAGGGGAAGTCTTTGGGAAAAAAGTTAAGTATGTTTTTCATGTGGGAGGTATGTAAATAATTCCTGGCTAGAGGGTGGATTGCAGTAGATAAAACTTGCCATACATTTTGCTACTACCCCATTGAGTAGTAATTCCTCATCCACTTGAATCTGAACTGGCTTCAGTGGCTTTCTCAGACAATTAAATGCAACAGAAGTGACATTCTGGGTTTTCCAAGACTAATTCATAAGAAGACTTGCAGCTTCCACCTCTTAGAATGTTTACTCGGGGTGAAGTCAGCTATCAAATATAAAATCTGACTACTCTGAGACTGCCTTGTTGCTTAAGCTTAAAAAGCCTTGAGGAAGGCTGGGGAGGTATGGGAGAGTTGGGGAGAGAGAGAGAGAGAGAGAGAGAGAGAGAGAGAGAGAGAGAGAGAGAGAGAGATGTCTGACTAAGCCCCCGGCTGTTTTATTCAGTCCAGCCCAGACACCAGATATGTGAGTGAAGAATATGTGAGTGAAGAAGCCCCCTTGACCATTCCAGCTCCATTAGACACAACATGTAGAAGAAGTAAGAACCCAGCCTATAGCTAAAAACAAGGCCCTGGGCATATGAGGCCAGTTGAGCTGCCTCAGTCATTTTCTGCCATTTAAGTACCCCAGCTGAGACCTCAGTTGTCAAGATGCAGAGATAAGCCACCATCACTATGCCCAGCCCAAATTTATGATCAACAAAATCTTGAATATAATAAAATGATTGTTGTTTTCTGCCAATAAGTTTTTAGATGGTTTGTCAGACAGCAATGGATAAGTGGAAAAATACTGCTGTAAAGGCTCCCTAAGGAAAGTGATTGAGTTGCCCGTCAGTAACTAGTTGTTTGCAATGGTCATTTTATTAAAATCAGTAGTATGTTCAATATCATTTATTATTAATCTTATCATTAAGGTAATGCAGGTTTATTAGAAAATACATAAAATATAAAGAAGAAAATTAAAATCATCATGATCTCACCACCCAGAGGTACATTTACATTTTCAAGTGTGCATGTGTGTATCAGAATGACGCTATATATAACAATTATCTGTTGCTGCATAAAAGTGTACCCAAATTAAAGGCTTGCAATAACAATTTTATTATTATTCACAAGTCTGTGGGTTAGTTGGGTGATTTTGCAGACAGCTGATGGGTCCACTGGAGCTGGGAGTCCCAGGTGGCCTCACTCACATGAATGGGCTATGGGAAGGCTGGTTGGTTTATGGTACCAAAGCTGGAATAGCTCTGCTCCACATGGTCTCTCATCCTCAAGGAGGCTAGCCTAGGCTTTTCCACATAGAGGTCTCAGGATAGCAAAGTGTGTAGAAGATTAACCACAAGATCTCCTGAAGCCTAGACTCAAACTCCTACAACATCATTTCTGTCACATTCTACTAGTCAAAGAAAGCCACAAGGCCAATCATATTCAAGTGGGTAGAGAGTGACTCCAGCTCCTGACAGGAGGAGTAGCAAATTCATATTGCAAAGGTGCATTCATTATAAGGGGATGACAGGAATCTGTGGCTATTATTATGTTATTAGTACCACTATTATCTACAACACTGGACTTGAAGCTTTCAACCCACATTTTAATAACTTGTTATGCTTGGACAATATAATCAAAACAGTTTGTGTAAGTAAACTCTGTCCATTACCCTCTAAGAAAGACAATTATGATGTCTCAGGTAGATGAGTGAGTTCTCATCTCAGTATTGAGAACAGGGTTGCTTTTCTTTAAGAAGAAAACTCCTTGCAGCTCCCAGAGCCAGTTTTCTGTGTGAACAGATCAATTAATTCAATTTCCATTTCTCCTGCCCCAAACTAATGGGTTATTCAACTGTCCTGAGTTGACACTGCCTGAGCAACCCACAGAGGCACCTGGTCACCACCCTCAGGGCTTTCCCATCCTTAAACTAGATAACTGAGTGATATAATGATAGTGGCAGGGTCAGTGGGCCTCAAGGTGACCTTTTTTGCCATATTCTGATTGAGTGCTTAGCTCAAAGGCTGTAACTACCCTAAACTGCAGTACAAAGGTCACCAAGATTTATTTCTGAAAGAAATGGTTAGTTCTGTCCTGCTTTGGGCAAAAACATCCCATGAGTTGAGATTATACATCCTGAATAAATGAAATCCCAGGGACACATAAAGGTTAAGTGAAATAGTCAAATAAGTGGATGATCCAAGTAAGTGAACCAGTTTGAGAAACACCTGGGAAGTGAGGGTGAGAACTGTCTCCCTGTTGTCCGCCATAATGTGGACTTCAGTTCTCCACAGGCATAGCTATTAATCAAATAAGTTATTTTTAGAATATCCTAGAAATGAAAGTGCCCTTCTGGGTTGCTATTGTCCTCTCTTAGGTCAATGATACGTGACAAGCTTATTATGAAGTCTATTAAGGGGAAAAAACATCTCCCATGGTTTTTACATCTGGAAGCCCAGAAACTTCAACCTAGCTAAGGTCCATACTCCATCACAAGTCCTTCAGCAAACTTCTTGATCAAATCATTGATTCTGACAGTTTGCATTGTGCCCATTTTGATGTGACATGGTTTGATAACCTTGGTATTTAACGGCAACCAGAGACAGGGGCAGTTCAGAAAAGTGATTACAAGTATGGGTCCTGGCATCTGGTTTCAAGTTCAGACTCAGCCCCTTACTAGCTGTGTGGGCTTGAGTAAGATAATTCACCTGTTGAGCTTTGGTTCCCCCATCTGTGACAAGGGGATAAGTTGCTTAGAGAATTGACTGGGATAATGCAAGTAAAGCGTTTGGCACAGTGTCTGGCACATGGTGAGTGCTGGGTAAAGGTAAGCAGTGGTTGTTGTTACAATAAGCCCAGTGTGGTGTCGGGGACCTCTTTGTCACAGGGATGTGTCACAGGGACAGATAACTGTGGCAGAGGCTTTCTGGGCTGTCACAAGAGGAGTGCACTATACCTCAGTAAGCACAAATAGGATGTGATATGATATACAGTGGAACTGCATTCATGCAATAGCTAGGTACACTATAATGAGTTTAACTAAATTTGTGAAATGCTAAGCCTTTGTAACTATAGAAATTCTATCATTCTCTCTGGATGCATATAATAAAACTCAAAAATAGAGAAATTGGAGAAACCCCAATGCCACTTATTAAAATTCAGAAAAACAAACCAAATCTAGGTATTATAGCTCTGAGGAAGCTAGCTAACATCAGAAGTTATTTTTCCTGACTTCTCAAAATATCCGCTTCCCTTCACAGGCAACAGGGTTGCAGTGCTTGCTGCCACTTGCCAAACAGAGGCTTCCACATAAACTTCAGCAGGTCAAGTTCCCTCTCCCTCCCAAATCAAACACTGAGGAAAGATAAATGTCACTGACTCCGGGGTAATTAAGAACTCATGTTTACCTAGCCCGAAGCAAAGCAATGCGGTGAAAAGTAAACGTGGTTTTATGTAATTGGTGGGGGCCGTTATTTAGTGAATTTTAACTCATTCTTTCCTCAATTCATTCATAATATCTTATGCATATGTTCAGCTCTAATCTGGGACACTTATTTAGTCAATTGTAACTGTATCTCTCAGGGACTGTTCTCCTGTGTTGTTCCTTGATTTTAAAATGCTAATATCTTCTGGGTCCATACACCCACTGAGAATCCCAACTCGCATCCTGTTATATGACTGATGTGTTTGGAAATTTGAACTGGTGGATGATAGCATGGTCCAGGTTGGCTAAGTGATATAAGTACTCAAATTAAAGGAGAAAGCGGAGATTAAAAGCGTGGCTAGAGCATAATGAGATTCCTAGCTTGGATGAAAGCCCTATAGTACAAGGAGCACAGAGGAGATGTCCCACGGTTAGGGAGAAGCCCGGTGTAGGTAAATTGCATGGAAGAAAATTAAGGCACGGAAGGTGAGCTACTCTCTCTGGAAGGCATTCATGAATAATGGAGTTTGGAGGAATCCACCACGAGACTGTTGTGGAGGCCACCTAAATTGCCTCCTCACCAAGCACTGAGTGGCTTTCTTTCCAGAGTACACATCTCTAATTTTATAAAATAAATCAGTGGAGAAATGGGATTTACTTCACACAATGTACTTTACTAGCAGCTTTCTGGCACATATCTATTCCATAAAAGTAAAAGATAGCCACCCTCCATCTGTTCTAAACTTCCAGATGGATGTGGGTCAAACTCCATGAGTTACAATATGGTACGAAGGTTTAACACTCCTAGAAAGCAATCTAGAGCCTTAATGATGACAAATACCTCATCTCGCCTCTCATAAATGCTGAGACTGGAAATGCTGTCAGCCAGCGTGGCAACCCCTGGATGGGGTGCAGAAGCAAGACTCATGGTACATGCTTCCAGCAAACACTCCATCAGCAATGGCCAGCCTACTCAGCAAGCCGTTTCTTTGCTCACTGATCTGTATCCTATTTGCCTCATAGACCCAGCAAAACAAACATTGTCAATGACATGATTGCAAATGTCTCTGTCATGTAGCCCCACTGCAAACAATCTGCAGTTTGGATTTACTTTTGGCAAGCAGGGGTCAGCCCCGGAAGCCCATGAGGATTTCTGTTACCGCCCACATCTCAGAGGGTGTCTCTCCTCAAAACCACATGAGATTTTTGCTACAGTAAAGCTGCAGCCTCAGATCCTCGTTAGAACCAATGTCATGCCTGAAATATTCATGGCTCTGTTTCCCAAAGGCTAATAATGCAGTGCTTCAACTAATGACATTTTTCCCCACCCCACAATCAAAAACATGGGGTCCCAGGGATATGGTAAGGATGCTTCGCTCTTTTGCAATGTTATTAATTTTCAGTATACCGCTGCTACTGAGATATATCTTTTAATAAAAACATATGAAACCATGAAAAAAATTTTCCAGCTCATTTTATGGACTGATCTGATCCTACTACTCATAAATTATGAATGCTTACATCCTGTGGCATTTTAGTTCTGTTCACTTTATAATTTAGTCTGACATTTGGATAGCCCTGGCCCTTCTGCACTAAAGTGCCTCTGAATCACTTAATTATAACCATTCTTTCTTGAGGGAAAATGTGTACCTGTGATGATTCGCCACTATTAAGTGGCCAATCTAAGATAGTGAAAGTAAGTTTCTGATTCAAAGAAGGAAGAATCACCCTACTTAAAAAGGACCATCTAAAGTTAAAGTATTTTGGATGGCAAATTACAGAAACCTATTCAGACTGGTTTAAGCCAAATAATGGGAACTGGGAGCATTAAATGGTGTGTCCTTTAACCTAAAAACAGCAGTCCAGCCAGGCTTGAGTGCTGTGCCTCCGCTCCTTGGCAATTGGTGTTTCCCAGTTCCCCACTTACAGCTCCACAGCTTCAGCACCCCCAGCTTCAGAACGAGTGGAGCCAGCTTAGTTCAGGTGCTCCCTCCTCCCCTGATCCTGTGGCTGCTTCATCAATGAAATTCACAAATCTTACCTCCAGTTAGTCATTAACCCTTTAGAGTTACTCCAAAGAAAAATGCCTATGTTTAAGGATAAAAGATGAGGTGCATGTACCTGATGAATGGTAGACTCTTGAGGCTGGAAAGGACCTTACAGATCACCCTAATGCTCCCACAGGTGCAGAAATCCCCTACCAGCTCAGCTTTCCTCATGGAAAGCCACCCACATGTTCTTGGCTTGAGTACTTCCTATGACTGGGGACCCACTGCTTAGCAGAGGCTCATTCTACTTGTGGGCACATTTCATCTTTAGACAGGTCTGGCTTATATTGAACAGCAACCGCCTCCCTCTAATGTCCATCCATATGCTCAGGTCTGCTCTCCAGAGCTCACAGAAGGGCTCAATTCTAGCTTCCATATGCAAATATTTAAAGCAGGCTATCCCATCATCTCTTCTCTTCTCAAGCTCGGCTTTTTCTCATTCCCCCAAATACCCTTTTAGGTGACATGATCCCGACAGCACTTCTCTGCATGCTGTCAGGTTTGCCAAGACCCCTTCATGTATGGGCATAATCATACAAAATTTGTGGAATATCCAAGAGGGTGTTGGCTAAGCCCCTTACTAATTCTCACCTAGATGCAGTATTTCTATGGAAATGGCCAAAAGCTGTGTTAGCTTTTTTAACAATGCACTATGGTGTAGTGTTAAAGAGGCCAGATTTCCTGGGCTCATATGCTGTCTCCTCCATTTATTAGGCTTTAGGCAAATAATCTCCTTATGACTCAGTTTCTTTACCTGTAAAGGGAGACTGCCCAGTGCCTACTCCAAACAGTTGTTGGGAATCATATGATAATATATATAAAGAGCTGAAAATAGCACCTGGCACGTGATAAGTGCTCAGTTAGTGTGAGGCATCAGTTTGGGATGAACTAAATACCATTGACCTTTATGTAACTTTCTAAAGTGGTGAAATTTCATCTTAAATGACTTGATCTCTTAGCACAATCTACAGATACCAATTTTTTGTCCTGATTACCTCACCCAACAAATTATCCTTCTTAGGTGTGTGTTATCCACAAGCTTAATTCATTTTTATATTTATATAACACAAATTTGATAATGATGGCCTACATGTCTTCAAGATAATGAAAATGTTGAGTAAGATAGAACCAAGGAAAGAATTTGAGGCATACACAGAGTGTCTTTAAATTACAAAATATTTCCCTGTCATCTCATTTGAGTTCTATATCATTAGCCCTATTTTTCAGATGAGGATATTAAGGCCCAAGACTGTGAAGTTGCTTATTTGAGGACACAAAAGTAATGTGATTAAACCAAAACTGAAACCTTAGACTCACTGTCACCTTATTGTTCTTCATGTACAGTTGAGCAAATAGCTAAAAATTCATATTAAATTTATTTTCTCATTAAAAAAAATGTTATCCATAGAGAATAAAGAATCCTAGTAAGAACATCAACTGGAGTATGAGACAGATCCCAGTTCCACTGCTGAATCACTGAGATGATTTTGAACATGTTACTGAATTTTTCTAAGCCTCGGTTTTCTCATCTGTAAAATGGGTACAATAGTACCTACCACATAGGTTTGCTATGAGGATGAAATAAAGGTACATGGAGTGCTCATCACAGTACCTTTGTATCACTGTATGGTAATTATGATGATTCTCATTCTTAATAACATTATCCACAAAAGATTGTCAAACAGATAACTAAAGACACGAAGTATTACTTCTTTCAGCATGATTCTGATCAAACTACTTGCTTTAAATAAGAAAACACAAACACACTTTGAAAGTCAACCTTTAGAGAGACTCAGGACTCTGGATTACAATACTGTAATTTCCAAAGTTATATCACTGCAGTTTTCAAAAGTTAAAGTGTATTGTCCAGTTTTAGGGATAGAAGTCAGCTTGTAATTTGTTAACCAGATTCCTTCTTCATACCATTTCTACAATCAAGGTTTTAAAACTACTAAGGTCTAGTCACCATTATTATTATTCTTGCTCTTACAGGCTGAAATGTGACGCTGGAGTACTGCATCAAACGATAGTGTGATGGCCGGATAAGATCATAGTTTTGGACACAAGACTGTTCCATGACCAAAGCTCTAGTCTAACTTTCATCAACCCATACTTGTGGGTCACTGGCCACCAATTGTGAGAACAACTAGTACAATAATGCATGGATTCTGGCAGTTAGCAGTCCCATGACTGGAAATACAACCCCAAAGTCATGTTTGACCAATGGTGGGTCTCTGGCACCAACTGGACACCCCAAAACTGCACATGACAAAGGATGACTTCTCCTATCTGTCTGGTTCTCAATAAATGGAAAAAGTTTGTTAACGAAAACAGTTCACCTGAATATACTGTGAGAATCAAGGATTTCATATTTATCTCCCCAATATTCATTGTATAGATTGTTTGTAAGAAAGGAGTAAGCCCAGAGCAACATCTTAAGGAGACAGTCAGAAGAAACTGAAATAATAACTACTTTTAATTGCCTATATGCTTTTACTTCTGTCTTATGTCTGAAAAGTGAATTATCATTTGACAGAAATAAAATCATAATAGCACAAATGTAAACTTAATGTGAGTCTCAAACATAGTTTTAATATTTATTTTGTGGAGATGAACAGTAGCAGCACATATGAATAGAAAATGTACTATAAACCAAGTCAAGGATAAACAAACTTGCCCCATTTTAAAGACATTTATTCATGGTGGCAGAGAAGGGGCCAGTGTCAACAAGCCAGCATGGAGGACTGCCCTTGCAGGAGTGGGAGGACAGTCCCTGAGGATGTCGTGTTTCTACCTCCATGTACAGCCCACGCCTTCAGGGTCTCCTTGGAAAACGGAAGTTGATTCTAGGGGATTCAGCTCAGATGGGGACTGGGCACAGAGGAATAACATGAAGGAGGGGACATTTTCTAATTCAAGAGTCTTTTCTGAGTGGCTGCTCTCTGCAGACAAAACTGAAAACCAGCCTGCCACTGAGCAGATGGAGACATGGGAGGCCCCGGGCATGCAGACCATGAATGTCTATGGGAGACATCAGGTGGGTGTGGCAAAGGGTCAGTTCCAGGGAAAGGAAGTTATACCAAAGTCCTCACGTCATAGACAGGATAAAAATTAACTACAGCAAATGGAAAGACACCATGAGAGAAACAGGACTGCACCCCTGGCTGTCCCGAGTGAGTTCATGGGACTGCCTTGGCTCCGACCAGAGCCCCTACCAACAACTGATACTCCACCTCTGCAAGCGAGTCTCTGTGAGAATTGAAATTGTCATTCTCTAGCTCAGCCTCATGCCCATTTCCTTCCTAGGAAATAACCTGCGATTTTGTATGCACCTTCCATCCTTCCTCTTTTTTCATTTCTCCTACTAGGTTCCCCCCAAAGTCTATTTTATCCACTATTATATCCCTCGAGTCTACAAGCATGTCTGGCACCCAGCAAGTAAGTGTCCACTGAGTATTTGTCAGAGGAATGAGCAAATTCTCTATCTGTGGTACCTACAAAGTAACACCTTGAGCCAAGGAGGACATTTTTGCTTCATTTTGTGTGTCCAGTCTGATCAGTCACGAGTGGCTTCCAGGAGAAGGTGAGTCTAGGCTCAATGGAAGCAGGCTGCTTGGCTCTGCAGCCAGGAATGGGACAGCAAGCCCATGCCCTTTCATCCCCACCCCTGCTGGAGCTCCTATAGTGAGTGCAACTGTGGTCACACACCGAATTGGAATGGGGGTGGGGGGCAGGGATTTTTAACTGCAGATATGGTTTTGTGTGATTCTGATATGCAGCCAAGGTTGAGAACCACTGAGCTACCAGCTTCTTGGGAACTGGATTAGCCAATCCCAGGAGCAGATCCTGTTTGAGGTGGGAAGAGGGATGACTAAAAGGGGAGGGAGCCTCTAGACCACACCCTGCGCAGAGACCCGGAGCAGCCTATCTGGCCATAAAAGGGGCCCGTCTGTGCCCTCAGCAGTACGAGTCTGCTGCTCTGCCTCTGTGTAGAGCCCACGTGCCCTCTGTTGTCCACAACAATCACTGTTTTATAATTGCAAAGTCGTAGATTTCTTTTGCTAACTGAGAATATGAAAACAGCATTTATTCAGAAATTCTTGACTTGGGGTAAACCAGATATAAATCTCAAGAAGAATTAATCTCATATGTGCAGTGAAAATTTTTGTACAAACCCACAAAGTGTCCACGAAAAGTAAATAATGAGTGTCTAATTTACCTCTGTATAATTTGGCTAATTATACAACTCTCAGATTATAACAATTCTTGGGTAAACATAATATCTTATTTGCCTTGAATTCCCTTAATTTAGTTAACCAGTCACTTTTCTAATTCTTCAGGTATCATTAAAGCCATTCTAATTTAAGAGTAAGCAGATGTGTATCATAACAGAGCTCCAAATTTAGCCCTAGACACCTAATAAATGTATAAAAGGGGAAAAAATTATCTATTCCTAATATGCTATTTAATTACAATGTTTGAGGAAGAAATAATACATGTTAATGATGAAATTAAAGGCTTTAAGATCTAATTTGATTACATTCTGTGAACATTGGTTACAACTTGGCTTGAAGCTAAATTTATCAAGATGACTTTCCCATTCACAGGGGGCTAAAAGCAATTTTCAAGCAAGAGGCTAGAGTCATGGTGGATTGTTTGTGTTGGATACTGCTTATCAAATAGCATCTCCTGCTCTGGATCTATTAGCTGGTAACAAGCGTGTACCTAGCAAAGCTGATGCCCTTAAATAGTGCCATTAGCTGCTTGTATGTAAGACAAAGGTGTCTAATGGACCAATATCGCACACTTTTCCACAGCAGCAAGGCCTATTTTACAATGCGTTATTATGCTAATAGATTGTAAAATAGTATACAAGAACGCGGCTTTAATGTATTTACCCCTGTAGACAAGGAGGGGGGAAATGCTTTGCAAGCAATTATCGTGAATTATTACACTATCTAAAAAACAATTACTGTAGACTCATGTGTTTCAGTTTTCCAAGTTTATTACTGTTAGCATGCACAGAGAAAATAATTGAGCGAGCCACTCAAATCTGCACTTACAAACATAACACCCTGAGTACAGGGATGTGAGCATATGTGCATCCTTCCCCTTTGCCCCCAATAGTTCCCCCACTCCAGAAAAGACTTTTGTTCTTGAATGCACCAAGTACTTTTTTAAGCAAGGAATTGAACAGTGGCTATAATTTAGAATACAATTAGGTGAACCACTTTTCCTTTTTTACCTCCAATTACCCGGAGTAACCTGCACACAGCTACTACCACCTCCTCCTCTCAGTCCCAGCTGCTGTTCTTGACTATCAGATAAGGATGATGTAACACAGCCAGAGAAGCTGAGTCTAAGAGAGGTCCCCAGAGGAATCTGGCTAAACTGAAGCTCTTCTTTCTAACTCCTGCCTTGCCAACAACATCTGTGAGACCAGTTCCCTGGGGCCTTATGCATCTTCACAGAAAACTCTCCACAGACTTGGGAGTTTACGATAGCTGGTCCAGCCAATCTTCTTCCCTGGCAGTGCTCAAAAATGTGTGCTTGATGAAAGGGAATAGGGATCTGTGAATACGGTCTTTTCAAAAGACAGGTCTGACCACATCCCACTCTCTGACCCTCTTTAAAACCTTTTATTACAGTCTGCAAACCCTGCCTGTTCAGATCTCTGCTCACCTCTAGCCATTTCTTACACCAAGACCCTTGATCTCTTGCACCACAGGGCCTTTGCACATGCTCTTTCTGCTGCTCATAAAACTCTTCACTCATTCCCTGCATCTAGTTAACATCCAACCTCAAATTTCAACTCAAGTTCCCCTTCCTCTGACCTCCCTAATTAGTTAGATTCCTTGCTCCACTTGCCCTGCCTTGTCCATGTTATTTTCTCAGGATACTACTCATGTTCCTCTACCCCAAACCCCTTGACCCCTTGACATATTTGCAAATTGGACCCCTATTTGTGTGATTATTTGTTTAACATTGGTTTTCCATACCAGACTCCAAGCACCATGAAGGCAGTAATCCTTGCCATTGTGTCCCCACTAGTAGAGTGCCCAGCACATAGTTGGTGCTCAGTGAATATTTCTGAAAGAATAAATATATAAGCAAAGTCAGAAAGATAAAAATAAACATCTGTGTGCAGGAACCAGAATGAGTAACATGGAGTGTATGTACTGGGGCCTGGTGAGAGGTAGAATAGTATAGCTAGCAAACAATCAATTATACGTAGTCGCTGACAATACAAGATAAATGATAACCATTTAGAAGGAAAAATCAACAGCGATGAGAGAGTATGGATGATTTTGAAGGCAGAGAGACTAGAAACTGGGTGGAAAATGAGTTTTAAATTGTGTATGTATTGGGGGATGAGTTCAATATAGTGTAAGCCAAGAAGAATAGCTCAGGAAAGAGCATAGAATTTACCTAAGAGGAGAGAGAGACAAACTGACTACAGTTTTCATGGACTAAAGGGTGTAGGTGCCAGACTGCAAGAACTGAAGCAGAAATAGAGGTAGGGAAATGCAAACATTTGGGTATGACTGGAGAGACAGAAATCATCCGGTAATTAACAGCTGCATAGTGTTAAGTGAACAAGTGTTTCAAGGTGGAAGAGATGGATCTATATTAAAAGGGGAGAGAAAGCAGTCCATGAGGAGAGTAAGTAGTAAAAAGACTGGGGACAGGCTATGTGGCCAGGCAGCAGGCAGGGATCAAGGTCCCTCAGGAAACCACAGGATGCAGAATGCTGATAGAAAGATTAGCTGTGGCAAGAGGCAGACTGCCCCGCAGAAGCACAGGAAGGAGAGGGGAGAGGAAGCTAGGAACGAAGAGGTGGCGAGGGGCACAGAGCATCGTATGGCGCAGGCCGTGTTAGAGCACGTGTCTGTTTCGAAAAGTATGAAGGCAGGACTTCTGCTGTAAATCAAGTGTAAAGAAAGGGGTGGAAGATCCCAAGAAAGGAAGCTTGGGCCATATGTGTGTCATGCTTTGTTCTGCAAAAAAAGAGGGGAAAGCAACCCCTGCCATCCATGTTATGAAGGCGAAGGCCTATTCAAGGCCACACCAGAGGAAAAGCTTTTATAAGTTGTGTGTTGGAAGTGCCAGTTGCCACAAAAGTGCTGAGTTCCCTTGGAAGGTCACTCTCGGCCATCTGTTAGTGGAAGGGCTGAGCATCAGTAACGTGGACAGCAACCCAACTACCTAAGGAGACCCGGCGCATCTCCACCGCGGCTCCCGGCGTGTTGGCCAGGACACGTCAATGCAGTAACCTCGCTCTAATCAGATGATGGATGGCCAGCCTGTGAAGGAGAACCGCGGTCCCTCGGCCCTGGACGGCCCGGCCATCTGAACCACACTGGGCACTGAGTGAGGCCAGCACAGCTCCCCTCAGGTGGAACTGCAGGAAAGGAGGGCATGCATGCTGGAGCCACACACAAGGCGGCAGCTTTGAAGAAGGAGAGTTTGGTGGTAGAAGAATTACTACTGACAGCCCCAGAGGTTTTGGGTTTTTTTCTAAACATACTTTTAATTGATGAGCCCATTACATCTTTTCAAAGGCATTTTTAAAACTTAATAAATGAGTGCTTACGATGGAGCACAATACCATCCCTTACAAGTTAAGCTGTTCTCATGAATCACTTGTAATTGCTGGGCATTTTCAAGCCCAG
Source organism: Hipposideros armiger (assembly GCF_001890085.2). Taxonomy (NCBI): domain Eukaryota; kingdom Metazoa; phylum Chordata; class Mammalia; order Chiroptera; family Hipposideridae; genus Hipposideros; species Hipposideros armiger. Next base: position 1,356,007 of record NW_017731537.1, read on the forward strand.
GGGATGTATAACTATATTATTGTATCTCTGTGATTTTATGAAGTCAAGACAAGGAAACAAATCATGGTAACTGAATTAATCTCTTCACCAGAGCTCATAATAATCAGCAGAAAACTTAAAACCTCATAAACCAAAAAAAAAAAAAAAATCACTATTAAATCATCAGGTCTTTTTCTAACTACTACTTGGTTTGTTTACTCCTGAAAAGGAAGGGTAAAGGGAGAGAAAATGGGAAGATGAGGGAGAAAACAATAGAAGGGGCTGAGAAAGAGAGAGGGGGGAAGGGATGGCCAGAGGGGGAGAGAAAGGGGAGAAAGGAAGAAAGGAGGAGGAAAACAAAAAAGGAGAGAGGGACAGAGAGGAGGAAAGAAACGTAGGAAGGCAGGGGAGGATGGAGGCAAGAAGGCAAGAAATTCGATTAGTTCCCTATTGCTGCTCTAACCCAGACTTAGTGGTTTAAAACAACACAAATGCATCCTCTTACAGATCTGGAGGCCAGGGGCCTAAATCGAAGTGTTGGCAAGACTGTGCTCCTTCTGGAGGGCTCCAGGGAGAACCTGTGTCCCTGACTTTTCCAGCTTCTAGCAGCCACCTGCGCCCTGTGGCTCATGGCCCTTCCCTCCATTGTCAGAGCACCTCACTCCAACCTCTGCCTCCTTTGTCCCGCCCCTCTGACCTTCCTGCTTCTATCTGAAGAGATTTGTGATGACATGGGCCCACCCATATGATCCAAAATCAATCATCTCCCATCTCCAGATTATTAACTTAATCACATCTGTAAAATATTGCCATGTGAGATAATATATTCACAGGCGTCAAGAATTAAGACGTGGACATCATTGGGCACCATTATTCAGTCTGCCACAGTCATTTGAAAAAAAAAAGGATTGGCCAACTAATGTGAAAGATATGCCAACCTCTGCACCATGTTGATACTGAATGACCTGAAGTCATGCTGTAAGAGTGGCTTTTTAAGCTGCCCTCTCTAAAAATGTGCAGCATGGGCCCTGTGGCCTTTTAAACACAGTCACACCTATCATCTGATTTTTCCCCTCCAAAGATATCTTGTCAGATAAGAAAAGCAGTTTATCCCTAGTTGTAAACAAGAAGACTAAAGGAGAAAGGCTGGCTGACTGGTGGCCGCCTCATCCCCATTCACCTAGGAAGCCACCAGCAGCTAAACAGAACCAGCTCGCCTGCAGACAATTATATACTTCTCTGTCCCTTGCATGACACTTATCAGCAGTACTTTCCTGATAGTTTTGTAAGGAAAAAGAAAAGAACCAGTCAAAGGCCCTTAGATTCTTCAAACCATTTCAAAGAGAGAGCATATAGTTTACCCTTCCCCACCCACACGCTCTTCCTGCCAAGCATTTCTGTCACCTGCGTATGGTCAACCTACATAGATGTTTCCAAGAACAAGGAGCTCACTGCTCTGCACGTTAACCCACTCTTAGGCATTACTCTCCAGGATCTATTTCCAAAGACAGCCCCAGAGAATCCCGCGGCCTGCACAAAGGTTGTCTCTCACACAGAAGTAAAGAGTGGAGCAGAACAGCATACAGGTGCCAGGGTTGATCAGGGCGGAAGGTCATTCTGCAGGACATGTCTCCACAGTGATCCATGGTCAATGTGCTGACCAAGGAGTCTGAACCCAAGTCCTTTTCCTTTTTATTTTTCCGCCACTGACTCATGGACTGGTGTTGGTTAAACCACCCCCCTTTTATACAAAGCTGGTCCAAGGCCAACCTTGGGAGGAAGCTTTTGTGTGATGGTCAAGAGCACAGAGCATGGAGTCAGATTATCTACTAGTTACTTGCTGCTGAGCAAATTCCTTAATCATTCCAAGCTTCAGCTCCCTCAACTCTAAAAGTAGGAGAGTAAACGTCACCTGTATTGCAGAATCATTAAGGGAGTAAGCGAGATGGTATATGCAAAGCGCTCAGAGCAGTGTCTACAAGAGTAGCTCCTACTCCAAGGACCCTCACTCTCATTCTATGCTTGACTACCCAACTTTTCCTCCTCCCACCCCCTTTGACATTATGACTGGGTATATCCTCCCTCAGCAAAATCCCTTTGTTCCAGATGCAATTTCTCAAAACACACACACACACACACACACACACACACACACACACACACACGTAATCATTTTAATTACATCATAACCATCTTGCTGATCTGGGAACCAGCCCATCTCTTTGAAATTATTTGTATATCTCTACTCAGACTTATAACTCTCAGAGGGAAATAGAGAGCAGTTAAATGTGGTTCTGGGAGATGGGGCTATAAAGGTCTGATGACGCCAGTCCCCAAGAAGGGAGTTGGACCTCACACAGTGGGTATAAATGGGCAAACTTTGTGACATCATGATAATGACTCTGATGGGCCACTCTGCTGGCCCTCCTGGTTATCCATCTGTTTTGTTTTGTTTTGTTTTGTTTTTTGTTTTCCCACAAGGGAATTCCCAAGGCTTGAACCTTTCCCAGATACAGGTGGCTGAGAGAAGTATTTTGTGTTTTTATTGGCAAATGTGACTTTGAATGCTCCTGAATTAAAGGAGCATTTTCTGATCCATAGGACTGACATTCTACTCTATCTCGGCTCACTCTGAATAAAACTCAGAAGAGAAGAGCTGTGCTCTTGGGAAAGGAGGCAGGGATGAGGGAATGTAGATGTAGGATGGGAGAGGAAATAATAATTAAAATGGCAAAATGTTCCTGTTCCTCTGTGTCACCTTGTCAAAACCCCCTCTTCATCCTCCTAAACACAGTTCCGACATGGCGCCCTCTGGGAGCCTTCCTGACCCCTCAGAGTTAACCCTCCTTCCTCGGTGCCGGGGCGGGCACACCTTTTCCAGAAAGGGCTAGATAGTACGCATCTTAGGATTTGTGGGCCATATGGTCTCTATCACAACAACAATCAATTCTGCTATAACACTTGTTGCAGAAATGTGAATTTGTTCCAATGCAATTAATATATTAAGAAACAATATGAGCCTAAAATGAATTTCACTTTTGTTTATGTTCGGTTTCCCCTGTGAGAAGCACTAGGTGGAGGCAGAAAACTGCAGCCGACTGAAACAAACACATAGGAACACATACAACACACACACGTGTATAGCTCAGACATCCACTGACCAAGTTTTTGAGTGTTGTCTCCAGTGCCATTTTCCCCACACACCCTGTGGATTTTGTTGCAGTCTTGCATAGCGCAGTGAGTTTTAGGAACACGTACCATGGTAAAGCAGAAGTGACTATTCTCACCTCTGCCATCTTGGGGCCACGGCAGCCACAGACAACACATAAACAAATGAGCACAGACGTGTTCCAACAGGCTTCATTTACAAACACAGGCAGCCGGCCAGAAGTAACCCGTGATGCTCGCTTACTGTGCTATATGCCATCTTTCTACTCTGCAGTTGCTGGGCTTGGCCCCGGGAGAGCGATTTATTTACTTGAATGTCCCTCCCCCCAAGTAGGCCATGAGCTCTGTGGACGCTGGGGTTCTTTTATTCATCTCTTTTCCCTAGCACCCAGCACTGTGCCTGGCAAGAGGTGGGCCCTCAGAGAGGTCTGCTGAGCCATTGATCTCAGAGGAGCAGTAATCCCTTCCCCAGCACATATTCCAACCCCAAAGAGTAAGAGCCTCCCTCCTCACCTCCCGTGCCAGCATGCGGCTTTGGCATTCGGAGTCAAATGTAATATTTATAGAACCATGTCTACTCAGCATACAGGAGTTAAGAACATGATTTTATGTAATGTTATGCCATTCCTCAAGAGAAACTGAAAGATGTATTATCTCCATTTCATGGGTGAGGGAATGGAGTCTCTGAGTGGTTAAATAACTGCCCAAAGTCACACAGAGCGGAGCGTGGCGTGCTCGCAGGACTGCCGTGGGTCCAGGGAAGGGAGCACAGCACCTTGTCTGGGGAGGCCCCATGTGGATTCCTTTTCCGCCCAGACCACAGCAACTGTGTTATGGAGCTGACTTGTGAGGTTTGCCTAACAAAAACACATGCACAAGGAGGAAACCTTCCTACAGAAATGGTTTCTTAAAATCTCTTGATGATATTACAGTAACCTAAACAAGCAAGCTTTAGAAACAAAATAGATGAGGTTTCTGGCACCTAGAAAAAGTAAGGAGTAGTATTCGGTCCAAAATAACTTAATTTTCAGAAAGCTCTAGGAGTTCTTTGGTTCTTACTCAATTGGTTTGTTTTTATAGAATCTCATTGGTTTTTACTTGGCCGGAAGCAGTTCCTATACTCTGTTCACAGAATAGCAAAGGGTTTCATCTTCACCTGATTTGCTTTAACATACTATAGGCAGAAAACATTTGCTCAGCCCACTCTCTATTTACATAAGAAATATAAGTAACTATGAACAGCATCTCCTTGAAATGGCCAAATTATCATCTGGTGTCTGCAAATATGAGTCAAAGGGATCTCTGGGAAAAAACAGGATATTCACAACCCACCTGACCCCATTATTGCCACGGAGCCTGTTCACAGGCCCATGATCCAGCCAATTTCCAAATGTCTGAGATGTCGGTGAGGTGGCCCAGGGCACTTCCTTGTAGACCACCCGGCCGTATCAGGCTCTTAGCAGAGCATGTCACCAACAGCCCAAGGGAGGAGGAGGTTTTCTGCTCCTTCGTATGATTCTGCCCTGGCTGGATGCCTAGAGTACAGCATGCACACAATCCATTTAATGAAACAGATGGAAATTGAGTGATAGCAAATAAATCATATGGCACTTCTTTTAGTGATGTCTTCCTGTTGACTAAGTGTGGCCTTATACCTCCTTGACTAGGCATGCTGATGCTTGTTGATATTTGACTCCTGTGAGAAGTTATTTAAAAATTCTCTGGAGCTTCCCAACATGCAGGGAAGCTCCCCAATTCGATACTGCAAGGAGTTTTGGGAATTGATTAGCATAGACACATTTAATCTGCAGACACACGCCAACACAGCCACAGATACACAACTATGCCACCAAAATCAAGCACCGCCAAATATCTCCAATCCCACACTACCCAAAAGGTTCATGTGAAAGTTGGGGCTTGTGAAAGGCAGGTAATGACTTGGACAGTGTAGTTTAAGAATCTCTTTTACCATTCTCCAAGTAGATGTCCTATCTGGAAGCCAGAAGAGGCTTGCCAAAGAAGCAATGATCTTTGGAATCAAACAGGTCAGGGCTGGAATTCCAGCTTTACCAATTATTGTCTGTGCGTCCCTGGACAATACAAGTCTGAGTCTCAAATCCAAATCTGTAAGGTTAGAATATTAACGGGACCTCATGAAGTTTTTGTGAGGAAAGCCCCTGTCCCGGATGCACTGAGTACTGTGTATGTGTGCGCACACATGCCCACGCATGCCTCTTTTGTTTAGATTTCTTTTGGGGGCTGAGGGCATTGGTATTAATAATACTCCTTCTCTTCCCAGGTGACTTGAAAGTTTAAGGGCTGTTCACATTCTAGATGGCTTCTGGATTGAAAATACAGAGCCAAGTAAACTGCAGTGTTGTGTAGTCAGACCTATTCATTGAGAGGAGAAGATAATAGGCAGGTTTATCTGTGCAATTAATAGTATTTGAAAAATAAAATACCAAATCTAAGAAAACTGACAACTGAGGACCCACGGTGTGCCAGGCACTTTGCATAAACTATTTTATTTAATCCTCAAACTGATAAGGAAACTGAGGCTCAAGGAAATGAAGTATTTTGGCTCAGACCACCTGGCTCTTGAGTGGCAGCCCTATGATTCCAACAAGGCAGGTGGGTCTGGTTAAAAAGACTGGGCTTAGGTTTTCCTGGATGCCTTTTGCTTCCTCAAAGCCAATTATTTAAAATGTAGGCAGTTACACAAGAATAATGCACATGAATAGAGACAAACAACATGGGGCTAGAATTCTGAGGAGCCCTTCCCCCATCAGAAGCAGGCATAATAAATCAGGCATTAGCACTGGTTAAAAATATTCATGAAGCAGACCCCCTAAATAGGCACAACTCAAGTCCAGAGAGGCCCTCTCAAGATTAAACAATGCTGATGTGCATACAACAGAGAATCCCGTCGCTTTTCTGAGATCAGAAAATGAAAAGCAGCCAAAAGGCAGAGGCTTGGATGTGTGCCAAGCCCATTCCAGACTAGACATAAAAGACAAATATAATGGCTAAATCCTTACATTTCAAAACTTTAAACAAAGAGTGGAACTTCACTGACTGAGGTCAACTCTTCTGAAGTAAAAAGAGTCAATCTTGATTAACATTCTTTTGCGTCATCAAAAGGGGGCAGATGAAGATAAGGTAATAGACTGACCACACATTGCTGTGAAAGGAGTCATCTGCAAGCAAAAAGAGGCAGCTTTCTTCCCTGAGAGGGTCATCCCATAGCTAGAAGGTTCTGCCATCCCATAATTCTTAATAAAAAGCTTAATCTCTCTGCAATGACTTTTAAACTCCCATGATTTTCTCTAACGACATGGCAGGACAGCAAAATAACATCATCATTCTTTTCTATTTTTTGAGCTAAATGGCTCCTTTTCTTGATTAGTGGTTAATTGCCTATTGTTTCATCTCCGCCTAGGGAGGGAAACGGCAGTGGAGAGCCCTCTGACTGCACATTAGAATCACCCAGGGAGCTTTTTAAAAATGATTCCTGGTACTGTTGCAAACCAAAGGACTCAGAGAGTCCCCCAGAGGGGTGAGCCCAGGAAACAGCATTTTTAATAAGCCCCCCAGGTGAATGTCTTATGTAGTAGGGCATTGAACAGTGCCAAGCACCAAGACTTCATCATAAGAATTGGACCAGTGGGTTGCGGTTTAAATTCTGGCTTCACAACTCACTAACTGTGACAACAGGCAAAATACAGACCTTTCTAAGAGTCAGCTTCCTCTCCAATAAAATAAAAATATTTAGGCTGCAATGGTCAAATGACATAAAGTATTCAGAAGGCTTTTATAAGCTATGAAAACACTAAAAATAGAAAGTATTTCCATTATGACTATCATATACAGTAGGGTATGTTTTACAGATAAATACAATCTACAACACATTTGAGACTTTGAGTAAGGTCATCTTAGGCTAGCCAATATGGATGAATCAATAAAAATTATCTGGATCTCCTTAAACTTTTTAGTCATAAGAAAATATGAAGGATCTTTCTGTAAAAGATGGGAAGGAACATTCCCTGAAGCTGACAAGTTATGGCCTTTTGCTCAGGTGTTTATCCTCCTATGTAGAGCAGATCCCCAGTTTGTGCTCCAGTAACTGAGGCACCCAACACACTAGCAAGGGAGGCTGCTTAATTATTCCTAAACAGTGATTTATTGATCACTGGGTAGGAAGAGAAAGCAGATGCTTTATCTAAATTACCTCTGATCAATTGACTTGAGAGGTGCTGAAGATTAAGGGATAGTCAGGGGTTTGCATGAAATTAGCAAAACAAAATAAGCTATATTCCAGAATGATCAGCCAAAACCTCCCAAGGGGAAAAAAATCACAGATAGCTTCAGGCTATGGTGCATGTCCTAAGAGAAGTAATGAAATGCAATCCTCAATAACACTAGATTATGGTTTGGAATAAGAAAATAGATGAGAGGCTTGTTTCCTGTCCGACTCAAATGCACCACGTGGAATCCAGACAGTAACTACCCACATTTGGGTGGCTATGTGAAGTTTATAAAATGAGGGAACCAGAGTTCCAGAAAGGAGATCACAAGCTTCTAGGTGCCAGCTGAACTCTAGGGTTGCTGACTTGTCTGCTCTAGTTGCAGTTATTCCACAGAATGGAAGAGAATGTGGGGAAGGGACGTATATTCAAGTGACCATCTTTCCCTGGAGTGTCATTTGTTATAAAATGTTGCACACCATCCAAAGGTGTATTAATAGAGAATTGATTCAGTAAGTTGTCACGCATCTCTAAAATAGAAGACTAAGGAGCTATTACGAAAATGGTATAGAAGAATGCTCTTGATAAGGCAACTGTTGACAATATATTAGGTTTTAAAAAGCAAGCTATGTTTTACATGATGCCGTTTTATAAAAAAATGAAGTATGTATGTAATATGAAACATATTGAAGTCATTTATTTATACCATGAATACTTGCTGGGTGCTTGCCACAATTCTAGACACTGGGGAAATAATTATGGGAAAAGACAGCCCCTGCTTTATGGAACTTAGAGTCTAGGGACAGGACTCACAAAATCAACAATTAGCACACAAATATAAAATATGTCACATGATATGCATGCTATGCGGAAAAATAAAGCTCAGAACTAAAACAGAAAAAGAGGAGAAAGGAGGAGGAAGAAGCATAGCCCTTCTGTGAATCATATCTATGCTAACATTTATGTGTTTAAAATACATAGTAGAAAATAACTCTCTCTCTCTCTCTCTCTCTCTCTCTCTCTCTCTCTCTCTCTCTCTCCTTAAAGCATACAAAAATAATAAAAAATAAAGGATTCACCTCAAATCCATAACTGTGGCTATTTTTGGATGATGGGTAAAGAGTACTAGAGCAAAAATGAACTTCAATTTTATTTCTATTTATTTTTGGCTAAAAATCAAAGACTTGAAATAAATATGAAAAGAAATGTCGAAAGTAATGATTTCTGGTGGTAAATACAATGCTTGTCATGTTATTATTTTGTGTGCTTCAAAAATATCTCAACAAATACACACCAAAAAAGTATACCTACTCTCCCCGCACCACACCCTCATCCCATTCCATCTCTTTCCAACCTCCCTTGCCTTCTGGCAGAATTTACTTATAAAAAAATTATATGATGGCATCAAAGCAATTCATTAAATTAAGATTAAAAAGCAGCTTTTTAGCATTATTCACTTGTCATTCATTCGCTAAATATTAATTGTGTACACGTTGTACACAAACAAGATATTTCAGCTGTAATCGCATTGTAATGATCTTTTAACAACTTTTAAACAACAACTTTTAAACAACAAATGCTACACTCTATTGAGAGGCTACAGTTGAGGACATAAAAGGGAAGAAACGAGAGTGAGCAAGCCCACGAGAAGGTGAATTCAGGCATTTCTGCATAGCATATACGATGTTGATGAGATTACAACTTTTGATAAGTCCTAAATAGGTAATTATTTACAGTATGTATTAGCTGCTAAATCCAAATATAAAAGGAAAAAGAATTGCAAATACCTTGCTGATTTTTTTTTCAAGATATATTAAACTTGTCTGTTTTAAAACAAAATTAGAAGCCCATGAATTTCAGCAGGACTAGAATGAGGGTATGCACATCCCATTGTCCCCAGAATTTCTTCTTTTAAATTTTTTAAACTTATTTTTAAAATTTTTTTAGTTATAGCTGGCATTCAATATTATTTTATATAAGATGCACAGCATAGTGTTTAGACATTTATATAATTTATGCAGTAAATTCCCCCAGATTAGTCTAGTACCCACCTGGCACCATACATAGTTGTAACATTATTGACTATATTCCCTATGCTATACTTTATATCCCTCTGACTATTTTGTAATTAATTTGTACTTCTTAATCTCTTCACTTTTCCACCCAGCACCCCAACAACCCTCTCATCTGGCAACAATCATTTTGTTCTCTGTATCTATGAGTCCGTATCTGTTTGGTTTGTTCATTTATTTTGTTCTTTAGATTCCACATATCCATGAGATCATATAGCAATTCTCTTTATCAGTCTGATTTATTTCACTTAACATAATACACTCTAAGTCCGCCCATGTTATCACAAATGGTAAGATTTCATTCTATTTTATGGCTGAGTAATAATTCTATTGTGTATATGTACCACCTCTTCTTTATCCAATCATTTATTGATGGACACTTAGGTTGCTTCCATAGCTTGGTTGTTGTGGTGCAGTGAACATGGGGGTGGGGGGGTTGGGTTCAGACATATTTTCAAATTAGTGTTATGGATTTCTTCAAATAAATACCCAGAAGTGGAATTGCTGGGTCAAAGGTAGCTCTATTTTTAATTTTTCAGGACCTTCAAACTGCTTTTCCATAGTGGCTGCATCCATTTGCAATCCCACCAACAGTGCACCAGGCTTCCCTTTTCTCCACATCCTCACTAACACTTGGTTTTTTAAAAATTTATTGATGACAGCCATTCTGACAGGTGTGAGGTATACCTCACTGTGGTTTTAATTTGCATTTCCCTGATGATTACTATTGTTGAGCATCTTTCCATATGTCTATTAGCCATCCATATGTCCTCTTCAGAGAAATCTCTATTCAGGTCCTCTGCCCATTTTTTAATTGGAGTGTATGGTTTTTTTTGGTGTTGAGTGTATGAGTTCTCTAAAATTTTGGATATTAACCCCTTATCAGATGTAACTAGCTTCTCCCATTATGTAGGTTGTCTTTTAGTTTTGTTGATGGTTTCCATTTTCTTGCAAAACTTTTTAGTTTGATATAGTTCCATATGTTTATTTTTTTTAGACTCTATTTCATTTATTTCCAGTCTGATCTTTACTATTTCCTTCCTTCTACTCACTTTGGGCTTTGGTTGCTGGGGTTTTTTTTTGTGTGTGTGTTTTTTTTTAGTTCCTTTAAGTGTAAGGTTAGATTGTTTATTTTAGTTTTTTCTGGTTTCTTTAGGTAGACCTGCATTGCTATGAATTTTCCTCTTAGGATTGCTTTTGCTGTGTCCCACAGATTTTGGGTCATTGTGTTTTTATTTCATTTGTCTCAAAGTATCTTTTAATTTTTTCTTTGATCATGTTGTTGACCCATTCATTATTTTCTAGTGAGTGCTTTAGCCTCTATGTTCTTGTTTGTTTTTTCAGTTTTTTTCTTGTAATTGATTTCTAATTTCATACCATTGTGGTCAGAGAAGATGCTTCATATGAGTACAATCTTCTTAAATTTATTGAGACTTGTTTTGTGGAATGTGGTCTATCTTGGAAAGTGTTCCATGTGCACTTAAAAAAATGTATATTCTGCTGCTTCAGGGTGAAATGCTCTAAAAATGTCCATTAAATCCACTTGATTCAGTGTGTCATTTAAGGCCACTATTTCCTTGTTGATTTTCTGTCCAGAAGATCTGTCCATTTTTGTCAATGGGGTGTTAAAATGTCCTCCTATAATTGTATTACTGTCAATCTCTCCCTTTGTCGGTCAATATTTGCTTTATATATTTAGGTGTTCCTAGGTTGGCTGCGTAACTGTTTATAGGGATTATATGCTGTTGTTGGATTGATTCCTTTATCATTATGTCATGTTCCTCTTTGTCTCCTATTATAGCCTTTGTTTTAAAGTCTATTTTGCCTGACATAAGTATTGCTATTCCAGATTTTTCACTTCCATTCTTATGAAATGTCTTTTTCCATCCCTTTACTTTCAGTCTGTGTGTGTCTTTCAATCTGAAGTGAGTCTCATGTAGGAAGCATATGTAAGGGTCTTGTTTTCTTATCCATTCAGCCACAATATTTCTTTTGATTGGAGCATTTAATCCATTTACATTTAAAGTAATTATTGATAGATACATAGTTATTGCCATTTTATTATTCAACTGTATGCTCTTCCCCACAACACACACTTCTTCTTAAAGACATCCCTTTAACATTTCTTTTAATACTGGGTTAGAGGCAATGTACTCCTCTAAGTTTTTCTTGTCTGGAAAATTCTTTATCTCTCCTTCAATTTTAAATGATAACCATGCTGAATAAAGTAGCCTTGGTTGTAGATCTTTGCTTTTTATCACTGAATCTTCCAGGCTAATCCCTTCTTTCTTGCAAAGTTTCTATTGAGAAATCAGCTGACAATCTTATGGGAGCTCCCTTGTAGGTAACTAGTTGCCTTTCTCTTGCTGCTTTTAGGATTCTCTTTTTGTCTTTAACTTTTGTCATTTTAATTATAATTCAGCTTGTTGTGAGCCTCTTTGAGTTCATCTTGTTTGGGACTCCATGCACTTCCTGGGCTTCTATGCCTATTTCCTTCACCAGGTTAGAATATTTTTCTGTCAATATTATTTCTTCAAATAGGTTCTCAATCCCTTGCTTTCTCTCTTCTCCTTCTGGTACCCCTATGATGCGAATGTTGTTATGCTTGACATTGTTCCAGAGGTCTCAAATTCTCCTTATTCTTTTTGCTGTTCTGAGTGGGTGTTTTATGCTACCTTATCTTATTAATCACTGATTCGGTCCTCTGCTTCATCTAGTCTACTGGTGATTCCTTCTAATGCATTATTCATTTCAGTTATTGGATTCTTCATTTCTGACTGATTTTCTTTTATAGTTCCTTTTTTATGCTCACTTCTCTTTGTTGAAGTTCTCACTAAGTTCCTTGAGTATCCTTATAACCATTATTTTGAACTCTGTACTGGTAGGATTCTTGCCTCCATTTCATTAAGTTCTTTTTCTGGAGTTTTCTCCTTGTTCTTTCTTTTGGGACATGTTGCTTTGTCTCCACATTTTGGCTGCCTCTCCATGTTTGTTTCTATGTATTAGGTAGATCTGCTACATCTCCCAGTCTTGGCCAGGTGGCCTTACGTAGGAGGTGCCCTGTGAGACACAGTGGCACAGTCTCTCTGGTCACCTGAGCTGGATGCTCCAGGAGTGTCCCTTGTGTCTGTTGTGTATGCCTTTTTGTTATAGTTGAGCCTTGATTGTTGTTGGCATGTCAGTAGGTGGGATTGACCCTCAGGCTGATTGGCTGTGGAGTTTGGTTACCTCCACAGCTTACATCCAAAGCATTGTAGCGGGCTTACCCTATGTAGCGGGATTTGCCCTAGTGGGCTCTTATGCCTGCTGAGACTTCCCTTTGGGTGTGCCACTTGTGGGACTAATTGGGTGGTGCTCTGCTGTTGTCTGAAGCCAACATCAAGGTATGCTGGCTCTACAGCCTCTTGGGAGAAGTTTCTGTGCAGGCCCAGGTCAGCCACAGCCTGTGACCATTTCGGAACTACCTGATAGGAGCTACAAAGCAATCACTGGTTGGTTGCTGCCTGTGATGGACTTGAAGGTGCATGGAAGAGGCCCCTCTGTGAACTAAGGCCATATGTTACCATTACCAGGCCTGGGGTAGCTCTGCAAATGTCTAGGACCCAAAGGCCTGCTACTGTCTGCCAGCTCCCATTCTCCAGATGTTTGCCAATTCCTTCCTGTCCCTGAGGAACAAAGCAAGTGCCTAGTGGTACACCTTGCCTTATCTCTGAAGGCATGATATAAAAAGTCTAAATTACTAGTTTATTATAAGAGGATATTCAGGAACCGCCAGATGAAACATATGTGTAAGACCAGGTAAGTGGAAAGGGCAAAGAACCTGCATGTCCTCTCCAGGCACACCACTCTTCCAGAACTTCCTCACATTCACCAACCAGAAAGCTCCCATCATTCCCAGAATTTCTAATCACCTTCATTGACCCCCACTGTGGACCAGAATTTACCAGAAGAAAGTAGACATGGTTGTGACAGGTGTTTTCAGAACAGCACGGAGCTCAGCCAACAAGAGAATTTCAGTCCAGAAGAAGTTTCTAAAATCACATTCTATAACCTTTTCTAACAGAGGAGAAAAACCAAGGAAATAATAGATTTGTGATGGTCAGACTACAAAGAGAACTACTGCCAGGACTGGGAGATTATGCCTTTTCCAGACTATGCAGACATTAAATTTTTCTTCCCAAAGGTGATTACACAACCCAATAGCCCAACTCTTTAGCATAATTTAAACCAGGTTTCTCATATACATATTTATAATCTCTCATTCACTCATCACCCTGCCCATCATGCTCACTTTATCTCCCTCTTGCTCTCTAGTTTCTAAACAATAGTTTTTTTCCATCAAGTATATAGTTACAGACTACTGAAAGAGCAGCTTTGTAAAGTAGTCCCTGAAGGAGCTTTAGTGTATTTCACATAAATGAGTAAGTTAAAACCTAAGTGATATAAGATTAACCTGAAAAAATATTCTCAATGAAAAATGCTTCCTACATTGCCTGATATTTCCTCCATCAAAGTCAGAGTTAAGGCAGAGTTGCTCAAATGAATTCTCTGTAAGAAATTATAATTGGTTTTTCAATTCAAAAATAATCTTCTTTTTTAAAAAGCATATTTTTGGTCTCCAGGATAACCATTATCTAGTCAAGTACTGCTATGCAAATTCAAAGTCAGTATTTTTATTGGGACCCAGTAGTAATACTTTCATTGTCTTGGGTAAATGGGAAAAGAATAGAAGTGAAATTAGCAATTATTCAAGATAGGTAAAAGCCAAATTATATCACAGAATCCTCTATGAACAGAGTTTGAAAGGGGGAAAAAAAGGAAGAATTAAGCCATCACACAATACATAGTCAAGGCATGTTAAACTCAGAAGAAACTGAACACCAATGGTCAGCACCTTATTCAAATTTCTCAGCAATTCCATTTTCAATGAAACCACATCATCTGTCACATTAAATTAGTATACTTAATTCTAATTTTATTTGCTTTATGAGTTACTTTTATTTAATTCATAAATTTGTTTTAGTTTTATCTTTGTACAAGAGCTACAAACATGAGGCATTTATAAGCAGTTTAATGTTTATATATATTTATGTAAAAATTTAATAAACATTAGTCAACACAGAGGGAGACTATAAAATTTAAATTTTTTGAAAAAGGGTCTATCTATATATTGCTCAGTTTTAAGAAACACTGAGTTAAAGAATTACCTACATTGCACTGAATATTACTTGTAGTAGGGTGAACAATGGCCATCCAGAGGTGTCATCATCCCAGTCCCAGGAACCAGTGAATATGTGACCTACAGCAAAAAGGACTTTGTAGGTGTGATTAAGTAAAAAAATGTATCCTGGATTATCTAAGTAGGCCTTATGTTATCCTTAAATTCCTTTTAAGAGGAGACAGCATATTAGAGCGAGCAATAGGATATGTGAGGGCAGGAGCAAGAGGTTGGAGTAACACAAGGACGGGGTCACAAGCCAAAGAGTGCAGGCGGCTTCTGCAATAGAAGCTAAAATGGGAAGGAGACAGATTCCTTCCTGAAGCCCCAGAGGGAGCACAGTCTTTCCAATACCTTGATTTAGAATTTCTGACCTCCAGAACTCTGGGAATAAATCTGTATTGTTTCTAACCATTAAATTTGTGGTAATTTGCTACAGCAGCAATAGGAAACTAGCACACTACTTAATCCATTTGTACAGAATCTTTTTTTTTTTTAGCCTCAATCCTTCTTATTTGACTTAATTGATAAATAAATACAAAATCAGTGCATGCCACTGTGTTTTCCAGGAAGCAGACCACTTGTCTTTGTGATCACCAAATAGGCTCTCAGATGATGAGCAAAGCCAGATTTCAATGAAGGGAAATGTGGAAGTACAGGTAAGGCCAAGTAGGGTGCCCCACTGGAAGGCTCTTTGTTGGGGATGGAACAGTGCACAAGTCCTGGGTTTCTCATTAGCGAGTGGGGATTGGCATGGAAGAAAGGAAAGTTGGGAGCCATAGAACAGTGACTCAGAGGAGAATGGGACTGGACAGGGAGAACAGTCCTGGAGACTCTGACTGCATGGCCACCTTTGCAGCTTTGTTTAGGCCTGAGCCTTGCCACTGAATTTTTAAATCTGCTCTCAAACTGTTGTGCCAGCACTTATGTTTCCAGGGAAACCAAGGCTCCCCAAAGATCTTCTCTAGGAAAGAAAGCAGATTCTGAAAGCCCTTGAGTAAAGACAAATTGAAGTTCACCCCTACTGAAGCTGAGCCAGGCTATGAGGCAAGGCCAAGGGCACCAAGACCACAGAGGAAGCCTTTCTCTTCCTGGTCCCAACTGAGAGGCTGGGGAAGGAAATCAGGTCAAGGGCCAAACACAGCCTGGAATAATTATGCAGAAAGCAGTAGAAACTGAACATTCAACACCACTATTTTGTTATTTTATTCCCTAAGGAACTAGGAGAAGTGATTATTCCCTAAGGGTCTCGAATAATACAAGCAAAAACCCAACAAGTGGCCAACAGGGAGGACAACAGCAGCAGAGGAAAGAAGATTTATTAAGTATAAACTAAAAGGTGTCTAGTAAGAAATAATGGGGTATCTTACTGTCTCTGAATTTTTATCCCGACTCCTGTCATTTTCTCTGCTTCCTGGGTCTCCCCTTCTCTTGAGCCCCCCCCCCCCCCCCGCATTCTGGGAGGCAGGATTAAGCTGTTTTCAATGATTAGTCCTCTAATTATATTAGGTTTAATCTCTTTCTGAGCACAATGGGGCCAGGGCACACTAGTTCACTGTGCAGGGAAGTCCATCATAGCTACTGGTTTGAATGACAACAGAGTTAATGATGTTCTGTGGTGTCACTCAATGCTGTCTCACTGCACCTCACATTGTTATTTAAAAAAGAACACATTACAGGCCTGAAGTACCATTTTATTATGACTATCACTTAATAATCCAAGAATAATTTATTACCTAAAAAGATGAAGATTTCAGTTCATTTCTAGAGCTTAAAGTCATTTCATATCAGGAGTCTATTTCAAGTAATGAAAAATCTAGTGATACTATAACTATCCTCTCACAACATATAATATTCAGAATATAAATATTTCACAGGCAATACTGATTCTATTCTAAAGATGCCTTCCATCCTTTAAAATATGATCTGATTCTTCAAAAAGTATTTAAACTGGTTGATGATTCCTATCACCTTTACCACAAATTCATTTTCTCATTTCAAAAGCAAATTCCTTTCATTTTACTTACCTCTGAATCCATGATAAATTTAAATTCAACCAGAGTAAGGCTTATATCATAATATCTAAGGGAGCAAAGCTTGTGAAGAAGATTCTAACAGGATCTGTGAAATGTTTAGGAAAAATTATTTTCCTATAGCGTGTGGGCATTTGTTTGGATGATACTAAACACAAAATATGTCTCATCGTCTTGAAATAAATCCAGTCTCATAAAATCACAGAAGAAGAGACCTAGAGTTATTTACTTCAATCATTTAGACAGGAGTAAGTTTCCTTCACAGGAATGCTAACTAATGACTGTCCAGACTGTCCCTGGACACCTCCACGGAAATGGAATGCACGCTTAGGGGTTGGTAGCCCACTTTTCCTCATTCTGAGACAATAGTTCCCCTTGGTGTTACTTCCTTTCACCCTGGGTCACATCTCTGCCCTCTGTAGCATGCACAATGTATTCCCCCAGTCAGGACCCCCCAGAGTTGTCTCTTTTGACCCTTGCACACAAAGTCTACTTTTGAATCTCTTACCGTCCTTGTCCCAGTACTCTGGGCCGCTATACTTGTTACTGTTTCTCCTGTTGTCTGGTATTCCAGCTGGAGTTTAGTCTTCTATTCAGAGCACCTCGTTGAACCTCAGAATTTCTGGTAAAAAAAAAAGAATGATACAATTAAATTCACTAGATACATTCTGTAATTTGGAGTTGCCATCAAGAATGGCCAGCCCTCCAATGAGCACAAAATTTGAGATTTTTTTTCTTTACTCTTCCTCAAGAGTCCAAAATGTCTTTCAAAGTCATATGAGCTGTAAAAATCAAAACAAAACAAAACTCAGGTTGCCTAAGAATTGCCCCCAAGAATAAAGAAATAAAAGGCCAAACATGATCAGGTGTATTGCTTGCTCTATATAAAAATGACAAAAAACAAACTGAAAAAAGAAACTGGAAAAACAACCTGTGAAAGTCACCTTACTTGATAAAGTTCTTTCTTACAAACTTCCCCTTTGAACAAATTGAAAGTAGTCATCCTTGTGACTGAAGTACAGAAAAGATTATTTTATTATACTGTATTTTCAAAACAAAGCCTTAAATTTACCAGTAAATTATTTACTAGGCCAGGTTTCAAAATGTTCTGTTCTTAAAGTTCAGGACTTACTAGGGAAAGCAGTGCATTTTGAACTGGACTGGCAGGAAAGAGGGGCAGGGGGACCCCCCACACCAGGGAGAGGCAGAGCCAGCCTGTCGCCCTCGGGGTGGGCACAACTGTGTCCTTTATGGGACAAGCTCATTATGGGAGCAGGGGCAGCGGCTTGGCAGGTGCCCAGACTCCTGAGTAGAGCAGTTTGCCACCACTGTAACACCATATTTTTGTAATGAAACAAAAGACAATTACCCCCCTTAGAAGCTGGGTGTTTTGGTTTCCCACCTTCTTATCTGGGCTTTCTCTGGTCAGCTATCAACAAGGACTGATTAGAGAAAAAACTCAGAGATTTCAATTACTGTTAATGTTGCCTAACCGTTTGCACTGTCGCAGTGTAGGGCTTCAACTTTTTAATAAGTTTCCGGTAATTATTACAAGTTTTTGGTTTAATTCCAGCTGAGGACTTAATGGGACTCATTCTGACAAGATATAGGATATTGTCCCAATAGATGTTCGTTTGGAAATGGGCCACTTGCAATTTCGAGTGTGCAGTACTGTGCAAGATTAAAAGCACTGGCGGTATCATTTCCACCTTGGGTCCCAGGCTCTGTGGATTTGTAGCTCATCCACCCTGTCCATCTGGGGAGCAAACAGCATGTACTCCTTGATGAGAAACTCTGGCCAACCGACCAGCTGTGAAAAAAATAGATTACTCTTGTCATTTTTTTCTCCTAGGTAATTTGCTGGGAGTAAAAATATAATTTCTTGGAAGGTGTGCAGTTAAAAGCAAATCCTAGGGATGCATCTGATTTATATTTAAAACTTCACTACATTTTTATTTGTTAAATTTGATTTTCAATGATATCCTGGCTGTTAAAATATTTCCTGATTCACAGAAGGTGGGAAGGTTGGTTCCTGTTATTTGTGTACTAAAAAAGCACAGAAAGCGTGCTGTGGAGGAGAAAGAACATAGGAGAACATCTCAGCTGGCAGGCTGAGCTGAGCACAGAGACGTGCACTGCTGCTCTTTCTACAGGTAAAGGAGATATTATGGTGGAATTAAATAACTGTTGGGAAAATACATCTTCCTATTGCCCCCAGGAAACTAAAATGGTAAATATATCTTTTTAAGCCTCTGACATATAACTTCATCCTTGTGAGAATTCATAAGATCATATGTACTAGATAGATAATCGGAGTAATTCTAGATCAATCAAGCTGAAGAGCTGAGAGGGATTGTTAATAACAGTCTGAATTTTGATGTGATATGTACCCTCTAGAAGTGTAATATGTTCTCCATGCTACATGTTTTTATCCAGTCAAAGGGAATGGAAGGATATGTGCCAAGTAAAATTAAACTGTTCAGTTTCTACCCAGTAGAGAGTTAATGATATAATTTGAAATTAAAGAATTTGCAATGATTTGTCTGCACAGTGAGTTAGAAAATATGTAGACATAAATGAGTGTCTCACAGTTGCTTGCTATTTTTTTTTTTTTAAGCTGAGCCATCCTGCTACCTGTTGACAGCTCAGCGGCTGCTCAGCTCGGGCTGGACTCGAACCGCTGTTGCTCAGAGCTCAAACTCTTGAGTGAGCTCTTAACCAACTGAGCCACTCGGCCGGCCCCGTTGCTTGCTATTTTGAATTTAAGCATTATAGTGCTTTGCCTCACAAACACTATTGTCTTTACCTAGAAATTATTTTTTAAAAATACAAATTCCAAATAGGTATTTGCATTTGAGTGGAAGTTATAAGTACAAAATAAAAGGCCTTAAATATGTATGTGTGTATGTGTGTGTGTATGATAAAGGTACACATTATCGAATTTATTTTGACATTGGCTATAGTTGACTATATATTAGCATAGATGTATACACACACACACACACACACTCACGCACACGACAAGACTTGTATTTAAAATTATTTTTCATACAACTTAATAAAGGAATGATTCCTACAATAAATAAAGGAAGGATTCTTACAATTCCATAAGAGGAAGCCAAACAAACCAATAAAAATAATAAAGATTAGAACAGAACCTCCAAAAAAGAAGATATAATAATAGATAATAAGCTCACGAGAAGGAGTTCAACATCACAAGTTATCAGGGCAATGCAAATTAAAACTATAATGAGATACCACTCCACTTTTATTAGATTGACTAAAATTTAAAAGCTGACAGTATTAAAGGTTGATGAGGATACAAAGCAACAAGAACTTTCCAACACTGCTGGTGAGAATGCAAAATAGTTCAATCTCTTTGGAAAGTAGCTTGGCACTTTCCTATAAAATTTAACATTCCCTTACTATATGACCCAGACATTCTACTCCTAGATATGTATTCAAGAAAAATAAAAACAGATGTCCACATAAAGACTTGTATATGGATCTTCATGACAGCTTTATTCATAATAGTCAAAAACTAGAAACAACCCAAATGTCCATGACCAGGTGAATGGCTAATTAAATTGAGGTATATTCATACAACAGAATATTATTCATAAACAAAAAAGGAACAAACTACTGATACATACATCATGGGTGAATCTCAAAAGCATTATGTTGGGGGTTGCCAGCATTCCTTGTCTTGTGGTTACATCACTCTAATCTCTGCCTTGGTGGTCATATTGCCTTCTTCTCCTCTTTCTTGTTTGTAATTTCCCTCTGCCTCTTTCTTGTAAGGACACTTGTAATTGCATTTAGGGTCCACCTAGATAATCCAGGATAATTTCTCCATCTCAGGATCTGTATTTAATTTATTAACACTGCACTGACTGCATTTCCAAATAAAGGTTCAGGAATCAGGACTTGATACCTGTGGGGACCATTATTCAGCCTACTACAAACACTAGGGTAGAATAAATTAGTACAATTTTTAGGAGGGATGATTTGTTAAACTGTATTTAAATCATTAAAAATGTATATATCTTTGATAATAACACCATTGCTAAAAATTTATTCTAATAAAAAAATTCATTCAATTAATAGCTGATGTATACACTATCATGTAAACATGGATTTTTACCTAAAAGATTTATTTATAATAATGAAAAACCAGAAACAGCCTAAACACCTAACAATAAGAGGTTGGGTTTAATTATGCATTCATACAATGAAAATTAAATAACCATAAAATAATAATATAAATGTATACAGAGGGTGGCAAAAATTTATACAAATTTTAAGAAAGGAAAAAACTGTATTAAAATTTTAATAGTCAATATATACCAATAACAAAAGATGAATACAAGTCACGTTTGACTTCTGCAATTACAACAGGTGCTCAAAGTGGTTACCATCAGCATAATTTTAATATAGTTTTTTCCTTTATAAAAATGTGTATACATTTTTTAGCATCCTCTCTATTTATAGACATGGAAAGACATATATGATATTTTAAGTAAAGAAAATCAGTTTACCAAACAGTGTGATCCCATTGAATGTTTGTTTGCTTGTTTGTTTGTGTCCTTATGTGTTTGCATGTGTTTATGTATATGTATTAATGTATGGATGGATATATATTCTGAAGCATAAACAAAGAATGGAAGTATGTACATCAAAATACCAACAATGGTTATCTAAAAGTGATAAGATTAAAGTTTATTTTTCTAAAGTGAACCATATTGCCATAATAATTCTTTTAAAGTCAAGAAAAAAGATTTTTGCTTCTGGGAATGAAAGATGTCTGCTTCTGAACAACTCCTCTGGAGGAAAAACCATAAAACCAGAATATAACACAAAAAGCACCAACCTGAAGGCCATGGAGAACAAAGAGAAAAAACTGAATCTGGTGGGAGTACATCCTCAGAGGAGGGGAGCTACACGAAGTAAGATCCTATTTGCATAGTCTTTAGCTCAGAGCTAAGTGTAATTGACATGCACCATGCATAGTGGGAGGGGTGCAATTGGAAACATTGCAATATTTCTGACTTGAGTAACCAGAAAAATAAAGCTGGGGAAACCATGACTCTAGAAGGTAGTGGTCCAGGAAATCGTAGAAGGGAAAGAGCCAGAGAAAGAATCCCCACATTTCTAACTGATGCCTGAAACAAACATTCATGAAACAGGCTCAAAGCAGCTCAGCTAGTGACAAAACATCTGAACTAAGGTTAGAGCTGCAACCACAATAAACAGGATTTCCAAGTCCAGTCAACATAATTGCCTACAAAACAAAAGAAGCAACATTCATGTAAGTAAAATACCAGAACACCGAATCTCCGCAGCTTAACATTCACAACATTTAGGATAGAGTCCAAAATTACCCAACACATAAAGAACCAAGAAAAGCAACCAAATCTTCACCCAAGATGAACCAGATTTTAGAACTAGTAGACAGGGATTTTAAAGTGGTTATTATAACTAGTCTAAATGAAGTGAAATAAAAAGTGCTCACAAAGAATTAAAAGAAAGAAAATCCCAACAGAGAAATAGAAAAATAAAAAGAACCAAGCGGAAAACTGAGAGCTGAAAAATACAGTTCCTGAAGTTAAATATTCACTCAATTACCCGTCAAATGGAGATGATAGAAAGAGTATGAAAACTTGAAAACAAATCATTAGAAATTATCCAATGGGAAGAACAGAGTGAAAATGAAAGTCTGAAAACAATGAACAGATCATCAGGGACCTGTTAGATAAGATCAAAGAGGCCTAGACGTGTATGATTGAAATCCCAGGAGGAGAGGACAGAGGAAATAAAGCAGAAGAAATATTTGAAGAAATAATGGCTTAAAATGTCTCAATTTTGATCACGGCATAATTTATAGACACAATATGCTAAACACCCCTCTGAATGCCAAGCAGAATGAAAGCAAAGAAGCCTGTGCCAAGGCACATTGTAGTCAAGCTTTAGAAAGCTAACATTAAAATGCTGTCTTATAGGCAATAAGAGAAAAGAGCACAGGGGTGGGCGCTTGGCTCAGTTGGTTAGAGTGTGGTGCTGATAACACCAAGGTTGCTAGTTCCATCCCCGCACAGGCCACTGTGAGCTGCGCCCTCAAAGAGAAAAGGGCACACATATATAGAGAGAGGAACAATAAATTATATGTCAGAGCCAACTTCTCATCATAAACTATACAAAGCCCCCAAAAAGTGGAATAATAATTTTGAAGCACTGAAAAATAAAAACCTGTTAAACCAGAATTCTACCAGTAAAAATATTCAAAAATCAAGATAAAAGAAAGATAATTTCAGATGAAAGAAAAAGAAGAAACTCTATTATCACAAGATTCCCACTATTATAAATGCTCATCATGGTTCTTGAGGCTGAAGAACAATCGTACCAGATGAAAACTCCTATGATCAGAAAAAAAAAGCATCAGAAGTAGTTAATATCTAAGCATATGGGAAAGATTTTTGCTTTTTGCTTTTCTCCTTTTCTTCTTTTATAAAGCATATAAATGTTTAAAGCATTGTTTTGTGGAGTTTGTCACATGGGTAGACCTAATTCATAAAATATATGTTTAAAAACATGAAACAAAAAGATAGGGAACAGAGAGTTGCAAGATTTCTATAGTTTACATGAAGCTGCATAATGTGAACTTCTAGGTAAAATGGGAAAATTGAAGGATTTTTAGTGTATTCCAAAGCAGCCACTGAAATAATGGGAAGAAAAATAGTTAAAAAGTCAATAGGAAAATTAAAATAGAATTCTTTAAAATATTCAAAACAAAGGTCAGAAAGAAGTTAGTCACACAAAAAAAGAGTGGACAAGTTAAAAACGAATAATGAAATGGTAGACCTAATCTCAACCACATCAGTAATTACACTCGACATTAGTTGACTAAATACACCAATTTAAAGAGAAAGAGTGCCGGAATAATTTAAGAAGAAAATAAAAGACCAAAATATACGTGCTGTCTATATAAAATGCACTTTAAAATATAAAAACACACATTGTCGGTTCTCACTTGAATTCATTCGCAAATGTCTTTGAAATTCAAAAGCTTTTTCTTTATTCTGGTAAACTTCCAAGTCATTTACATATCTCAAGTATCATTTCTAAAATACTCATCAAGCATCAATTGTGTGCAAGGTTTCATGCTAACACTATAAGGCTAGAAAGATGACTACAATAACCATTTCATATCCTTTGAGAAGTGAACTAGGAAACAAACAAGAACAAGTACAGCTCCTCTTTGCTTGCTATCTAATAAGGATAAGCTCACTGCACACAAATTATAAAAATTACTTATTATAGACAAGGCACCATAAGGCACAGTACCCAGGATTTTCAACTGGAGGTGAAGAAGCATGGTTTTTTTTTTAACCCAAACATACTCCACTGAAGAGTCTGATATGTCCATTCCATCTCCACCTCCCACCAAGAGATGGAAAGACACTCTGCCACAGCAGTTTGCTGCCTGTGATGAGAGAGTTTCATATCCCTCATATTAGTTAGAGGTTAAAAAAAAAAGTGAAAACTTCAGCTATATACAATTATTTTCTAGTTAAATATACATATATTAATGACATATTGGTGTTTCATATGAAGTACAATGTAGCAATACAGAAAAGTGATATATTTAATGCACATTTCATCATTTTGAATTTCTATTCCTTTGACTCAAATTCCATGGTTATATCTTCAACAGAGCACAAACACCAACCACTGACCCATCAATACATATAAAAGTCTTAAGAATATCCAAACTATGTATATAGATCTGCATGTCAAATAACCTAAATAGAGCATGAGGGGTTACTCCTATAGAGCAAAATACATAACCTCGGTCAGAGTTAATTGGGTGACCCCGGGAGGCCTGTGGGACTGTAACGCCTGTATAACTGGCTGAGTCCTGAATTGCCAAATGTTGTAAAAGTCATCTTCCGGGTTAGATGAGTTGTTATTATAAGCTATTGTGGTATTTAAATAAAAGCACAAATTATTAACTTAGAATCAAATTTTCATGGGGAAGAAAAACACTCAGATCAATTATTCTCAGAGTTATCCACAAGTAGAGACTAAAATGAGACAACTGTGCCTCACTTGCCTCACCCTAGTCCCAGGTAACAAAAGCCTAGTTAATGGATCCACGTAGGTGAAAATCAAACTTCTACCATCACCTAGTGGCAACCATCCCAATAATAAGGGTTACTGCTCTTGTCTAGCTGCAGAGTCTCGAACCTCCTGTGCTTGCCCTAAAAAATTAAAATAGCATAAACCAAAACAGACATAAAAGTGTTAAAGAGGCTGGTTGGTCATGAAAAGATTAAAATATTTTCAGTTACTTGAATTGTGGTTACAGGATGTGAGGTCATAAATTTATTGGTTTAATTTAGTCCAAGAGTTAGTTGGCCAATCCTCAAAGAGAAAATAAAAAAGTGATAGATTTCTAACTGAATTATAGTCAGATAGGTGTTAGCCCTTTAGCTACGGTTACAGAACACTGAATAGAGATGGAGTCCGCTATGAAAATGGTAATTTCAGGTATCAAATCATTATTCACATAGAGCAAAGCATCCCATAGGAATTGGACATTGGGGAGTTTAAGATGACTTTTAAATGTTAAATCCACAAATACATATGACCATTTACATTTTAAAACTTTTGCCTTAAATGTTAAAATCTGGTATTTGTAACAAGATGATGTTGGGAAGCTTCCTATTAAATTGCTTTGACAATTTCAGTTTGTACAGGACAAGTTATTTTTTCTTCATCTTTTCTAATTATAAATTTAACATATTCTCATTACAGATAACACAAACACTACAGAAGTGTCAAAAAGAAGGAAGAAATCTCCCATAATCCTACCACCCAAAGGCAACTACGTTGTTCATTTAGATACATTTTCTCTAATCTTTTCCTTTACATTTAAACACAGGTAAGATTACAGTGGGCAATTCATACGTTACCCCTGTGGCTTGATACTATGTTTTTCTTTGTAGTTACTTATTTAAGAGGCAATCCCTTCATATATTCAGATATTATTAGTTAAAAAGCATGATACTTGGAAAATCATGTGTACTTGGAAAAATTCTTGGGAGAACGATGAGATCATGTTGTTAACAAAGGACTAGAAATACACTGCCAGCATCTTACCATGCCAATTCCGCGCTCGAAAAATCTAACATCAGACATGTATTTCCTTATCTATACAAGTATGATAAAAAATTCATATCCAAAGAAGTTTCAGGAAAAAAAATTTAACGTATATCCTGCTATTTTCTTGCATGGTCCACTTAAAGTGAATTTATTAACAATAAACTCTCAGAATAAAGAATTTTTTGTTATTGTGCTGTTTATTTGTATTTCTTAAGAGCTGGTTATGAAGGATAATGCATACACATTTCCCTATAAAAATCTACCCGCTCAATAGTACCAATTTGGGGGACCTGAATGTCATCTAGAGGATGACTATGTCTTCCTCCGCAGATCCAGGGTGTAATTAAGCCCCACAACAATAACCTTAGCCCAGGAAAGCAGGAAAGAAAGTTGGGAACGAGCCTACTGAACCCCAGATGTTAGGGCTGGGAACATTCCAGAGCTCTGCATCTGGAAGTATCTACTGCCAAACCTGTCCTATCTGCAACAAAGGTGATACATTCCTCCCTCGGAAGAGAGACAAACAGAAAAGGGGAAAAAATATCGCCTAGTCAGGTTTTTAGCACACTAGTACCATTTTCCTCTGTGAGCCTCTGTTCACTCACTGGTACCAAGAAAGCACTGGAAAGAACCTAGAAAGTCAAGAATTGAAAATAGAATGCTAATAAAATTCAAAAGAAAAAGCAAATTACAATGATATATACATTAAGTTGGTTGCAAAGAACGTGCTCCCCCTTCACCCGAGTCCCCAAGCAATAAATAAGATACCACAGTGTACCCTTCTGGTCAAAATACAAAACTAACTAACTTTCAGGTCAAAGTCATTGTCTCCTCTAGTTCCTTGGGTATAATCTCAAAAACAGCTCCTGGTTTCCTCATCTGGTGAGAGGATTCAGAGCAATGATCTCACTTTTTTTCTAAGTGACAAACGCAAGGGATTGTCAAACATGAAACTATTTCTATAAGAAAGTTTTGTCGTTCTGAAGGGGGTAAACATAGTGGCAAAGAAAATCGCAAAGACCTTTGTGCTGCACTTACTTAATAGTTAGATGGCATCTGGTGCTCCGTTCCACTGACTTTCTCGGAGCTTTCCTGTCAGGCCTTGAGTGTAATAAATACTTACTAAATGTTTGTTGGATAAATTAACCAAGCAAATTTCTGAAACTCTGGCCTTCAGTAAAATCCAAAAACCAATTATATTTTGTCAGAAGTGCAATAGCTCTGGAAGTTTCAACAAAGGAAGCCCTAAGTACAGAAAAGTAAGTATGAAAATACCTAGCCCTTCTTGTTGCAAAGTTATACAAATACATTAACATTAGCATAGAGATTATGAGCAATGGAATCTGATTTATGTAGAACCAGTTGTTATCCTTATTACATTTCAAGTGAAGGCCATAAATTACTATTAGAAAGCTCTGCACATTTGCTTTGATGGAGCATTGAGTGAAAGTTCATAAACAGCTTTGTATAAGGAAGGCTGTTTCTAGCCCACCTTCCCACTTTTGCAATCTACAGGTAATGGAAAGGACGAAGGGAAATCATTGAGCATTTCCTAAGAAAAAAAGCTAAATGTTTCTGAAACTCTTAGTCCCATTTTTGGAAATAATTATAGGATATTGCAACCTATTTTCAAAAAGTTGGGTTCCCAAAGAGTAATTGACAGTGAAAGAATCCACTTCCTCCCGAACCCAAATAAAAATATGCCACATAGTAAGCCTTCCTTCCCCTTCTATATGCTCATATTAAAACTTGGTATGTTCAAAGCATACCTTCACATATTATCCCTTTTTTTTTGTTTATATACTTGAAAGTATCAAAAGACTCATAATAACATTGTGTGAAGTCAGCAATGTTTACAAAGCATTTATTATCACAATATAACCATATTTCATCTCTCTATAAAAGCATCCATGGTTATCTTACTACCCTTAGTCACCTTACAGCACTCTGTCTCCTTGAAAACTGTTTTCTGCCTTGAGCACAATCTCTTAGAATTAAGAAGGCTAAGAATTAATATCTCAGTCAATGGGAACTCTTTCTTTAACACTGGGTTGACATTATGCTATATTTCCAAATACATATTTGCCAGGAGTGCTATCCCAATACATAGTGCATTACAAGGTCAGCTGGGTCAAAGATTCATCAGACAGACAACATCCTAAAAGCATAACATTATGACTCAGTGTTAGCAAAACTAAATTTTACACATTGACTAAAGTTTGAGGATATTCTTGTAAGGGGCCTGCTATATACTACTTCCCAGGCATACCAGTTAAAAATCACTATATAGACCACATTCAGAGAGAAAAAAATTATTACACATCCTAGAGCTAAAAATAGTCTCAAGGAATTATGAACGCTGATTCCCAGCCACAGGTGTCAGTCAGAAAATCTTCCCCCAAATCACCCCAGCCACAGGAAATCAATGAAAGCAGGAGATATAAAGGTCTCTCCTAAAGTACACACACACACACACACACACATTTCCTAAGACACATTTGGGATTCGATTTTTAGCAATAAATCACCTTGCCTATAAAGATTTCTTCTGGTAACTTCAAGCCAAGCAGACATCTGACACTATATATAATGCTAACATAAAAGTTTATCACAGCACAATGGTAAGATGCAAAGTTCACCAACAAAAGCTCCAGACTTGATAGAGGTATCAGCAGGATGTAATCAGAGAAGAGGGAAGAGCAGACACTTCCTGAGGAAATGCAAGTCTCTGCTCACTGGTTTGTCAGGGCAGTAGAAGAAACACATTTAAAATTGAGGAAACGTAGCCAAAGACAGCAGCCAAGGGCTAAAGTTTCTTGAAATAGAGATGGAACTGAGAACCATGAAAAGCAAAGAAGGTTTCCGGGGCTGAAAACCTCCACCCCCAAATCTCAAGAATGCAGGCAGGGAAAACACTCATATATTATAAAACACCTTGACTATCGCAGAAACACCTGGATCCATGGGCAATAAAGCCCAAATGGTGTCCATATTCAATGAAAGCTGACAGCAGCAAGAACTAGCAGGCCAGCTTTACAGAGTTAGGAGGCTGTGATCAGGAAATAATACAAAATGGGGTCCTTGGAGAGAATCCCTGAGGAGCAGCCAGGGACAAGTGGGGGAGAGTTCTCTGGAGGAGGGCAGGCTCCGTGAAATTCCTGCTGCCTTGCTGTAGTCTAAGCCTCTCCTTATATTAGTTTTCCACAGCTGCTGTAACAAATTACCACAAGCTTAGTGAATTCAAACAGCACAAATTTAATACCTTACAATTCTGACTGCCATGGTCTCAATAGAATGAAATCAAAGTGTCCACAGGGCTGCATTCCTTTCTGGACTTTCTGGGGAAAAATCCTTTCCCACAGGTAGAGACTGCCTGCATACTTTGGCACCTGGCCCCCTTCTCTCATCTCCAAAGCCAGCAGTGTCGCATCTCTCTGGTCATTCTTCTGTAGTCACATCTCCCTCTGACCACAGCCATACAAGTTGTCTTTTACCAATTCATGTGATTTGTTTGGGCTCAAATGAATGAACCCGGATGTTCTCTCTGTGGTTAAGGTACTTAACATCAATCTCATCTGCAAAGACCCTTTGCCATGTAAGGTAACGCGCAGCTTCCAGGGATTAGGACACGGACGTTTTGGGGGCCATTATTTTGTCAGTCAGTTTCCTGACTATCACCTGCCCACTCACATATCTCTAGCTCCCTGTGCCTGTAATGCATCCTTCTCCCTATTCCCTGGATAACTAGTCCTCTGCTCAAAAGCCTCAGTGGCAAAAAACCACTCACTGAACACCAAACTGCTTAGCTTGGCATTCCTGTCAAAAAACTGGGAACACTCATCTACCAGCTGAGGAAAGGAACAAAAGCAGTGTGTAAGGGGGACCTGAAAAAGATGAGGGTGAGACAGGGGCAATGAGCTGACGAACGGGAGTCAGTGAGCATGACGCGAAGCAGAGTTCATTGTGGCAGAAAGGCACCGTGGCTTCAAAGCCAGACTTCGTCGCTGGGAGCTGTGATGTGGGGAAACCGTCATCTCTCTGAGCTTCAGTTATCTGGTCTATTAAAATGGGGATACTAATAGTGCCTTCTTCACTGGATTGTTGTGCAAGTTAATGACACCAATGGACTTAAGTACACGGCAAGCACTTATCACATAGTAGGCACTCAGTAAATGTTACTTTCCTCTTCTTTCCCAATACAAGTAAAAATAAGCAACCAAATTATAGTGAAGGATTCATGAGAATCATCAGAGAGATGTGGAGGTATTAAACATTAGACTTAGTTCAGGATAATTGTTCTTTCCACATGCATAAAAAATATCATATTGCTTCTCTTTATAATGTGTGACCATATTTCTATAGAGATCTAATGAAAAAAAATGTCATTGGTAATGAATACTTAATTGAAAAATTACAATCTAGAGAAAAGAGCCTAAGTGGAAGTGATAAGTACAAAATGAAAGTTCTTAAATATGTGTGTGTGTTTATAATATCATCACTAAAAATCAAATGTATTCATAACAATTGGGCATTAGAAAATTCATTAATCATCCATTCACTTATTCATTCATTCAAAAATACTCATTGAATGCCTTGTATAAGCCAGGTACAGTTCTAAATACTTGAGATACTTTTCACCCTCTTGAAACTTACATTCTAGAAGGGGGGAGACACTTAAGTATAATAAGTGAACTATTCTCTTCCCCAAGATTTTTTTCATGGTCCCGTAATAAATAAAACCTAATGCAGACCTAGATTATATTTTAACTTCATAATATTTTTCAGAGTAAAGCAGGAAGAAGCCTTAAAAAATATTACGCCAATATAAAACCTATAAATAAGTCAGGAAGTCTTAATAATCAAATACACTTAAGAAAATGTATGAGGTATGATCAAAAGATAAGGTGAATGTTTAAATTAAAAAAAATTATTACAGTAAAAGACACTTTGCCATTAATTCCCCTCAAAATACTCCCCTTCACTTTGAACACACTTATCCCATCGTTGTTGCCACTTTCTGAATCAGTCCTTTTTCGTGAGTTTCTTTAGTTGTGCTGTCATGGCTGCCTTGATGTCCTGAATCAATTCAAAATGTTTACCTTTCATGGTTATTTTTACTTTGGGCAAGAGCCAGAAGTCAGACGATGCCAAAACTGGTGAATAGGGAGGATGAGAACATCCCATAATGTTTTTATTTGACAGAAATTGCCATACCAAAAGCAATGTGTGACACGAAGCCTTTCCGTTGTGATCACAAAACACAGTGCATGCTGCTGCCGAGTGCCATCCAACGGAAAGGCAGGGATCTTCAATACAGGAAGCAGCGCGTTGAATCGTAGTAACAGTGTGTGACAAGTTTCAACTTGTTCAGTGCAGTCAGTCTATTGTGAGCTACGGGTGAGAGAAAGTATGTTTTAAAGTGTGCTGTAAGTCATCCTCCATCATGACAACACTCTATGTCACACATAGTTTCTGGTGTATGACAACTTCTGTCAAATAAAAACATTACAGTGTGTCGTTACCCACCTCATTCACTGGACCTGGCACTGTGCAACTTCTGGCTCCTCCCCAAAGTCAAAATGATTCAGGACATTGAGGCAGCCACGACAGTGCAACTAAAGACACTCACAAAAGAGGACTTCCAGAATTGCTTTAGAAAGTGGCAAGAATGATGGGATAAATGTGTTCGAGGCGAGGGGGAGTATTTTGAGGGGGATTAATGGCAATGTGCTTTTTTACTGTAATAATTTTTTTATTTAAACATTCACCATGTTGTTTGATCGCATCTAAGTATATACAAAGAAGTATGCTATTTATTTTTATACCCCCACATCATTTTCAAGATGTTTCGAAATAGCTAATATAAATCCATATATGCATCAATATTGAACAAAAGAAAGAGAGGGCAAAAGAGAGGGAAGGAAAAAGGAGAGGGAAATAAGGAAGGAAGGAAGGAAGGAAGGAAGAAAGGAAGGAAGGAAGGAAGGAAGGAAGGAAGGAAGGAAGGAAGGAAGGAAGGAAGGAAGNAAGGAAGGAAGGAAGGAAGGAAGGAAGGAAGGAAGGAAGGAAGGAAGGAAGGAAGGAAGACCAAATAAAAACAACAGTAGAAAAATAAGATGAATCCTGGAACAAGTTTTTTTTTTGGAAAGGCGCTGGAATTTTGGCTCTGAGTTACTTAACAGTCAAAACAAAGAAGGAACATGATTGCTAACAGTAATCACAGAGTTCTAAAAATAAAAATAAACATATGCCTGAAGACAAGGGTACCTTTACTTGCTCCAAGACCTAAGAGGACTTCCCCCACAGATTCTCACAATATCTGTAATATCACACCTTCATAGCATCCAGTAGTCAACTGTTAGATGCTTCACAACAGGCTTGGGGAAAAGGTTGCTAATTTGAGGTACTATGGTTTAAATACTCCAACCTTGGCCAATTTCAAGCTACCAAAATAATGTAATCTCTAACCCTGGAGTTGAGAAGAGATATACAATAGCACATCTTATATAGCAGTTCCTCCCTACAGATATGATAGATATAAATAACCTCAAGAGCATAGATAATTATAAAATGTCAAGTAATTACAAAGTAATGAGTTTCAAATATTTATTACCTGTCTATTTAATAAAATTTATATTATGGTAACTTTTTGTAATTTAATTGTTAATGATGGCTGAACAATCCTAGACTATGTAGTGAATTTCCCATGGTTGTCCCTTTAACATTCCTCAACATAGGTTTATAATTCAACACCAAAGAGCAATTCAGTGAGAGTGATTTGATGAAAGGCCAAATCAACATAGGCCTGTAGAACCAGAATCATCCAAGTATAAAATGGTAAATGTTTAGATGCAATCAATGTCTTTAATACACTGGATGACTGAAGTTGAGTGGCAGAGAAAGGAGTAGAGTTCCAGCAGTAAGGGTAGAACAAACTTTCCTCTACCCTCAAGGTTCTTTGGCTGGTCTAATAATCAAATACATACGTGACAGATTAGCAGGAGAAAACAACTGAATTTAATACATACATATAAGAATCCACATACATGATAGAGTCAGGGACCCCACATGCAGGAGAGGTTAAAAGATAGAAAGAAGGATTGACGTATACTCATATAAGACATCCTGAGCTAGGGATGGGGTAATACATCTTGGGGCTTCAAAGGTCATTGCAGGATGACAAGAAAAATAGACCTGTAGTAAATACAAGCTTGCCTTGTCCTATAGATAGGTCAAAAGAAGTTACCTCTGATAATCCCTTATGGCAAGGCCTCTAATTCATTCTCCTAGGTAGTTAA
Source organism: Hipposideros armiger (assembly GCF_001890085.2). Taxonomy (NCBI): domain Eukaryota; kingdom Metazoa; phylum Chordata; class Mammalia; order Chiroptera; family Hipposideridae; genus Hipposideros; species Hipposideros armiger. Next base: position 1,389,180 of record NW_017731537.1, read on the forward strand.
GGGGAAGAGGAGGTGCAGAAGTTTCTCTTGGACCTGAGGTTAATGTTGCCTTTAGCTCAAAACAATCTGCATACCACAAAGATACATCTTGAAGTGACTTGTTCTGGACCCCCACACAACCAGCCCTCCAAGACTGATACCTCAGGGCTGTGCCATAGACACACACAATGGGCAGCCTCAGAAACACACTTGTATTTCACAGTGAATGCTTTCTTCTTCTCATGTCTGAGGAGAGAGACTGGAAGCTACTGATCTTGACAAATGGGTGGAGCAAAGGTCCTTTAGACATTCTTAAGTGTAAATATAGTTAAAAAGTTGAACTTGGTAAGAACAGGACAAAGGGGAATTTGAGAGTATGCCCTCTGCCAGAAGCCAGGAAAATGTATCATTTCGTCAACTGAATGCAAGAGGGGAGAGTTGGTGTATTCTTACAAAAGTCAAGAACCCTCCCAGACACTCACCTGAGCAGAAGACCACCTCACCTATGCACTGAGGCTGCTGAGCCAATGTTCTAATCACTGCAGCACCCTGTTGTGGACATAGTTATAACCTGAATGTCTCTCTCGAACGAAACATTAAAAATGTTCAAATAAATCATACATTTTAAGAAAACAGTATCAAGATAATTTAATGCTGCTACCATAGCTTCATTGATTTTATACTTTTATTTACTTTTAAAAGACTTGCAAAGCAATTAACCCTAGTGGATTTTGACATTTGCTCTCCCTTAGAGTACTATCAATGTTAATTGGATTCTGGAGATGAAGTAACAATATCTTATCAACAGGAAGCCATTTTGAGGATGGAAAAGTCAACGTCAGACATGACCAAGTTTAAGAAACATTAAAAGCCAAATTTATAAATCTGATAAATTAGTGGGATATAATTTACATTTCCAGACTTATTCCCGGCTTCATAAAAGTATTCACTGCATAGATCCTTTAAATAGCAGATTTCCCTAGTGCATTTGAAATATTAACTAATTTACAAAAACTTAATTTTCAGGACATATTTATGGTGTTAATCTAGGCACACTGCAGTCGACAAAGCTTAACTCTTCTACACATAAATTTAGTAATTGGAGGCAAGTTACCTCACTTATCTGATATGTGGTTTCCACATCCTTACCTGCCCAGAATTGTAGTAAAGGCTGAATGTCCTACTCTTGAAAGTGTTTTGTAAACTTCAAAGACCTTTTCAAAGGTTTATTGTCATGTATGAAGGAAGAAAGGGCTCACATTCATATAATGCCTCATGTATACGATGTGCATTCACATACATTGCTTGATTTTTTCTTCAGCACATTGTTATTCGAGCCTCATCATTACTAAATGAGGATGCTGTGACTCAGACAGAACCTTGCTCCAGCTCACACAGCTAATTAGTGATAATGGCAGAATATTAAGCCTGGTCTATCTGACTCCAAACACCACTGTTCATTCCATTACATCACACAAGTTCAAGTATATGTTCCGCCATCTACTAATAGTGTAACTTAAGCACTGTTAATGAACCTCTCTCAAATGCAGCTACTTGTCTCAAAATTAAGATGATAATATGTCTTACCTCAGCAGGGTGCCATGAAAGCTGAATGAGCTGATGCACATGAAAACCTTGGTGCTGTGCCTGACTGACTAAGTACCCAACACATGGGGATTATGTATTAAAAATCTGCAAGCCCAAACAAAAGCTAGGACAGCTCTCATCACAAACAGGATTTAAATATTGATAGGTGGAAAAGAATGCTCCTTCTAAGCAGAATATGCAATATCTGAAGAATATTATTCCCAGTATGACCTTAGTATTCCTATTGTGTATAACAGGCAAAAGCACTAGGGTCAGTCAGTACCAGTAGTCAAGGAACCTGGATTCTAATCTCAGCTGAGTCATTAACTAGCCATCTGCCTTAAAGCTAAATATCTACATGCTTCAGGTCTCTTTAAGATCAAAGAGAGATAGAAATATGAGAATATAACAGAAGTGAAGCAACACATAAATCCAACTGATACTGACTTGTTCCCTTCCCCAAAATGGCAGACTAGTTTATTTGAAATGACTCTTACTGCCATAAACCACTATAAAAGATGAAGATTAAAAAACCCAAATAAACAAACACCTACTTGAAAGCATTGAAGAGCTACCAAGGCTGAGGATTTTGAAGGGTCAAGATCATAAAGAGAAAAAAAAAACCCAGAGAGATGAACTGGCATTTGGCCCCACTTTTCCTTTTGAGGGATTTGTGAATTCTCAAGAAACAGCTTACAGATAAAAACTGAACAGACGACTAGTGTCTGAAAGCCTGTAGTTCTGAACTGAGTTTACTACAGTCTCACAAGGCCTGGGGAAAACTTGGGGTTCAGAATTCACCCAGGAGGAGGGGCCCAGGTAAACACTCTGGGCTTTGAGTTGGTACCCCTAAAGTGCTATGATTTAAGTGTATGAATTCTAAATAGAAGAGCCTCACAGAACATAAGCCCAGCTTCTGATCTGATCAGCATATGAATGGATTAAACTGATATGGTCCTACATGCTAGAAACAAATGTAAGTTCTGTCTGAAGTAAGATATGATCCAGAGACTCAAATTATCTCTAAAATTTTTATACACAATGACCAGCATTTAACTATAAGCAACAAAGCATGACAAAAACAAATTAACTAAAAATAAAAATATAAAAGACAATAGAAATAGACCCATAGATGATAGAGATATTAGAATTCTCATATTTTAAAAGCAACTAAGGGGGAGGGTAGTAAAGCAACTAAGTATTATGTTTGAAGCAGTAAATGACAAAATGGAGAATTTTAGAAAAGCCATAAAAACAACAAAGAATAAGTCAAATGAAATTATGACAGAAAAAAATACAATAATCAAAATTAAGGAGACAAAGAATACACTAAAAAGCAAAGTAAACCCAGCTAAAAATAAAATCAATCAACTGGAAGATAAATTAGAAGAAAATACCCAACTGAAGAAGACAGAATGGAACAAAAACAATATATGAAAAGATAATGTCTGAGAATTCTTATTTAAAAACTAGATGATATTAAGCCATGGACTTAAAATATGCTACAAACCACAAGCAACACAAATACAAAAAAAAAAATCATACCTAGACATAGCATGGTAAAATTGATAAAAACTAACAACAAAAAGAAAAACTTCAAAACAATTAGGGGAAAAGGTCACATTATTTTTGAAGGATAAACAGTAAGAATAACAGCTTGCTAACAACAGAAATGAAAGATAATGGAATTACATCTTCAAAATGCCAAGGGAAAAAGGTTACTAAACTTACAATTTTAATCCTAGTCAAATTGTCTTTTTTAAAAAAATAAAGTTGAACTTAGGTCTGAAATTTGCAGAAAAACAAAAGATGACAGAATTATTCAGCAGCAGATCTGCACTAAAGGGTGTTCTGTAGCACAAGAAAAATGATCACATTTAGAAGCAAGGAGGTAAAGGAAGAAATAAAGACAAAAGGAGTAGTATGTAGATAAATCTTAATGAATAGCATCTATGCAATGATAACAAAAATTTCTATAGGGCTCAGATAAGTCCAGAATTAATATATTAGCAAAATCAAATATATTAGCAAGAATACTAAAAAAAGCAGGAGGGATAAATGAAATTAACATTCTCTAAAGTTACTGCATTCATTGTTCAGGAGGTTGTAACTATACTAAATTATGCTAAATTTAATGAGGAAAACATGCATGTTACAATTTCTAGTGTAACTACTACAAAAATAGTAAGAGAAAGTTAACAGTGGGGAAAGAAAGTAGACTTAAAAATAATAAAAAAGAAGGCAAGAGAGGGGGAAAAAAGAGAAAATGAGTAGAACAAAGTGAAAACATATAGTGTCATGGCAAATTAAATTAAAAAAGGAGAGATACAAGATGGTGGAATAAACACTGTGCCTGCTTCCTTCTGTGAACACATTAAAATTACAACTAAATTATAGAACAATCAACCTGGAGAACCATCTGAAGTCTGGCTGAGCAGAAGTTTTATAACTAAGGATATAAAGAAGAAGCCATACTGAGACTGGTACGAGGGACAGAATGTACCTTAACCTGGTTTCCACAACTCTTCCCACTCTAGTGACTCCCTTAAAACCTGCTTCACCCAACTTGTGTACTACACAAGGCTCTATCATTGGCTGAACCTTAAGGAAGCCAGCAAATGGCAGCATGCAAGAGGGTGTCCTGGCTTTTTGTGGAGCTATCCCAGGCCCGGTACTGGTGGCAGACATCCTCGGTTTGCAACAGGGCCTCCCCCACACACCTCCAGGTTCAGCACAGGCAGGGAACAACTGTGGATTGCTTTGTAGCTTCTATCAGGTAGCCCCTGGCTAGTCACAGGCATTGGGTGATGTGGGCCTGCACTGGAGACCATCCCAAAATGCCCCAGAACCAACAAAATTAGAGGTTGTCTTCAGACCAGAGCAGAACACGGCCCAATTAGCCCCACAAGTGCCACACACAAAGGGCAGTCTCAACAGGCACCAGAGCCCTGAGAGGCAAATCTCACTTAGTGGGGTAGGCCCCCCCCCCACAGCAGCCTATATATAAGTTGTGGATGTGACCAAACCCCATAGCCAGTCAGCCTGAGGACCAATCCCATCCACTGATATACCAAAAGCAATCAAGGGTCAACTACAATAGGAGGGCACACACAACCCACACAAGGGACACTCTTGGGCAACCAGAGCAGGTGACCAGGGAAACAGTGCCAAAGCCTCACAGGGAATTTACTACATAAAGCCACCCAGCCAAGGTTGTGAACTGTAGCAGATCTACCTAATACATAGAAACAAACACAGAGAGAGAGCCAAAATGCAGAGACAAAGAAACATATCCCAAGCAAAACAACAGGAGAAAACTCTGGAAAATGAACTAAATGAAATGGAGGCAACCAACCTACCAGATACAGAGTTCAAAACAATGGTTATAAGGAGGCTCAAAAAACTTAGTGAGAACTTCAACAGAGAGATAGCAAGCATAAAAAGGACATAGAAACCATAAAAAAGAACCAATCAGAAGTAAAGAATACAATAACAGAAATGAAGAATGCACTGGAAAGAATCACTGTAGACTAGATGAAGCAGAGGATCGAAGAAGTGATTTAGAAGACAAAGTAGCAGAAAACACCCAACAGTAACAGCAAAAAACAGAAGAGAATTTTTTTTTAAAGATTTTTATTGGGTAATTGGGGGGATGGGAACAGTGATGGGGAATTGGGGGAAGGGGAACAGACAAGTTGCTGTCATTTTGTTCTTCAATCTAGTTGTGGAGGACGCTGCTTCACTGGCCC
>NW_017731537.1:1394559-1402478 GCF_001890085.2 Hipposideros armiger
CGCTCACTGCGGCTGCTGGCCGCTCACGCTGGCTGCTGGCTGCATATGGTAGCCCATGGCAACCCACTGCCACAGGGACTGGAGCCTACGCCGTCGCCAGCGACTCACGGCAGCCCAGCTCCAGCTTGAACTGTTGTTCAGCATCTTAGATGTAGAGGGCAGTGTCACTGACCCTCATATGTGGGATCCGAACCGGGGCCCTCTGGCATCCCAAGGGAGTTCTTAACCATCACGCCACTCGGCCGGCCCGAAGAGAATTTTTAAAAATCAGGATAATTTAAGAGACCTCTGGGACAACATCAAGCATAACAACATTCATATCACAGGGGTACTAGAAAAAGAAGAGAGAAAGCAAGAGATTGAGAACCTAATTGAATAAATGACTGAAAACTTACCTATCCTTGTGAAGAAAATAGACATACAAGTCCAGGAAGCGCAGAGAGTCCCAAACAAGACGAATCCAAACAGGCCACACCAAGACACATCATAATTAAAATGGCAAAGATTAAAGACAAAAAGAGAATCCTAAAAGAAGCAAGAGAAAGACAACTAGTAACTCATAAGGGAGCTCCCATAAGATGGTCAGCTGATTTCTCAACAGAAACTTTACAGGCAAGAAGGGATTGGCACAAAAGATTCAATGTGATGAAAAGCAAGGACCTACAAGCAAGATTACTTTGCCCAGCAAAGCTATCACTTAAAGTTGAAGGACAGATAAAAATCTTCCCAGACAAGAAAAAGCTAAAGGAGTTCATCACCACCAAACCAGTATCACAAGGAATGTTAGAGGGACTTCTTTAAGATGGGGGGGGAGGTGGCGGTGTGTGCAGTCAAAATTATGAATAATATAATGGCAATAGTTATATATCTACCAACAATTACTTTCGGTGTAAGTGAATTAAATGCTCCAATCAGAAGACATAGAAGAGCTGAATGGATAAGAAAACAAGACCCTTACATATGCTGCCTAGAAGACATACACTTCAGATTAAAAGACACACACAGATAGAAAGTAAATGAATGGAAAAAATTATTTCATGAAAATGGAAACAAAAAATACAAATGGAATGCTCATAGACTGTGGTAGGCATACGCTTGACCCAGCAATCCCTCTCCCAAACACATCCTCACTGGAAATATGTTCATGTGTCACCAGCACAGACAGATATGTACAAGAAAGTTCATAGCAGCCTCATTTGAAATAGCAAAAAACCATACTAAACTGGGATCAATGTCCAAACAGAAGAATGTGGTTTATTGATATCAACAAATACTTCAGAGCTATTAAAGTAAATGAGGTACTATCATGGATGTACATGGATGAATTTTACAAAAAATAATGTGGAAGGGAAAAGCCAGACATAAAGAACATACACAGTACTATAATTCAATTCATATAAAGTACAAAAACACATAAAAGTAATAAAGGAATTAGCAGTTAGGAGAGTCATCATGTGTGTGTGTGTGTGTGTGTGTGTGTGTGTGTGTGTGTGTGTGTGGTAAAACATACATGACATAAAGTGTACCACTTTAACAATTTTTCAGTGTACAGTTTATGACATTAAGTACATTTACTTTATTGTGCAATCTGTCTCCAGAACTCTTTTTTTCATTCCAAACTGAAGCTCTGTACCCATTAAACAGTAACATGCCATTCTCCCCTCCCCGCAACCCCTGGTAACTTCTATTCTACTTTCTGTCTAAATAAATTTGACTATAGTAGGTACTTCATATAAATAGAATCACACAATATTGATCCTTTTGTGTCTGGTTAATTTTACTTAGCAAAATGTCTTCAAGGCTCCTCCATGTTATAGCATGTATCAGAATTTCCATCCTTTATAGAACTGAGTAATATGGATGTACCACATTTTGTTTATCCATTCATCTATCAACAGGCATTCTTGTTTCCACCTTTGACTATTGTGAATAATGCTGCTATAATTACTTGTGGACAAATATCTCTTGGAGTCTGTACTTTCCATTCATTTCATATATACCCAAAGTAGAATTGCTACATCATATGATAATTCAATGTTTACATATTTTAGGAGAACTACCTCGCTGTTTTCCACAGTGGTTGCACTATTTTACATTCCCAAGAGCAATGCACAAGCGTTCCCATTTATCCACATCCTCCCCAGCACTTGTTATTAATATTTTCTGGAGCTTTGAGATTGTTTTATTTTGTTTTGTTTTGTTGTTTTGTTTTGATAACACATCCTAATGGGTGTGAAGTGGTATTTCACTGTGGTTTTGACTTGCATGACCAGGGATGTTGAGTATCTTTTCATTTACTTATTCACCATTTTTAGAGAAAGGCCTATGCAAGCCCTTTGTCCAGTTTCTAATCAAGTTGGGTGTGTTTTTGTTGTTGTTTTGAGCATAGGAATTCTTTGTATATTCTGAATATTAATCCCCTATCTGATATATGATTTGCAAATATCTTCTCCCATTCTGTGGGTTCCTTTTTCATTCTCTTAATAGTGTCCTTTGATGCACAAAAGGTTTAAATTTTGAGGAAGTCCAATTCACTTAGTTTTCTTTTGATGCTGTGAAGAGACTTCATTTTGGATGATGAGAGAAGAGTGAAAAGATGATCAAGAGCATGAGACGAGCTTCTGAGGTGCTGCTAATGTTCTACACAGTTATAATTTGTGCCTTTTTCTGGTTATGCATTTCGTGAGTTTGTATGACTACAAGTACTATGTGCCAAGATATTTCCTAAATCATTGTTTATAATAGGAAATAATAAGAAACAATGGTCCCACAATAGGGAATTGCTGAAAATAAAATACGGTTCATACAAGCTACTCTTATAGAATATTATACATTACATTAATTTTATCATTTAAATCTATACTAATATAAAAAGATGAAAGAATGACATTACAAGTGCAGTATAGAAAACCAATGTGTATGCTATAATATCTTTTTCTAAAGTGAAAGAAAAGTCAAGAAAGATAGACATCAGCATCTTAGTGGTGAAATTACAGCTAATTTTTCCCTTAATTTAAATATTTAAAATTCTAAACTTTCTACAGTGAAATTCATTATTTGGTATTAAACACACTCAAAAAGTGGCTTTCCCTATGAAAAAGAAAAGTGTTATTTTGAATCAGATTTATTGCAATTTAATTATTAGTTTATGAGAATGCATTTTCCAGTTTTTATTAAGTGATATGTTTACACATGCACAAGAACATGTATGTACGAAGTCATACAATTACGTTTATGAACTCATGCTAGAAAAACTGTTACATACCTCATTCCTGAATATCACTATGGACACCTTTGAAGTATTCCCCTTGGGAAGCTATACACCAATGCCAGTGCCTAGTCCACCCTTCAGAGCAATTTTGGAACTCTTTTTCTGGAAAGACCATCAGACCTGTCGTCGTATTACCATTCATGTCCTGCATGTCATCCAAATGTCTCCCTTTCAATATTTCCTTTATCTTTGGGTACAGAGAAAAGTCATTGGGGGCCAGATCAGGTGGGTAGGGAGCCACATGCGGCTCTTTGGGTATGTACATATGGCTCTGAAGTAAAATTGAAAATGAAAACAAAATTATCATAGTTTCATTTCTAAAAATTTTAAAGGATATTATTCACATAATGGTGGTTTCATTTATTTTATGGCTCTCGAATACTTTTTAAATTGTTGTGAGGGACAGGATTGGCTCTACCAGGGGTCAACAAATTTTTGAGACAGAACGTACCCAAACAGCCACATGTGGCTAGCGAGTCGCAGGTTGCCGACCCCTGAACTAGAATAAACCCTAAAATTTATATGGAACCATAAGAGATCCCGAATAACCACAGCATTCTTGAGAAAGAAGAACAAAGTTGGAGGTGTCACAACACCTGATATTAAACTAGACTACAAGCCTATAGTAATCCAAACAGCATGGTACTGGTATAAAAACAAACGCATACATCAATGGAGCAGAACAAGGAGCCCAAAAATAAACCCACCCCTATGTGGTCAATTAACCTATCACAAAGCAGGCAACAATATACAATGCGGTAAAGACAGTCTATTCAATAAGTTTTCTGAGTACTGTTCTTTTACCTCCTTGGTTAAATTTATTCCTAGATATTTCATTCTATTGATGCAATCGTAAATGGAATTCTTTTCTTAATTTCTCTTTCTGGTAGTATATTATTAGTGTAAAACATTCAACCTATTTCTGAATATTAACTTTGTATCCTGCTACTTTACTAAATTCATTTATCAGTTCCAATATTTTTTCATGAAATCTCTAGTATTCTCTATTTTAATATTATGCCATCTTAAATAATGACAATTTTATTTCTTGCTTTCCAATTTGGATGCCATATATATATATATATTTTTTTCCTTGTCTGATTGCTGTGGTTTAATCTTCTGGTACCAAGTTGAATAAAAGTGGTGCAAGTGGACACTCTTGTCTTCTTCCTTACCTTAAGGAAAATGCTTTCAGCTTTTCCCCTTTGAGTGTGATGTCAGCTGTGGGTTTGTCATTTGTTGCCTTTATGATGTTGAGGTACATTCTTTCTGTTCCCTCTTTGCTTAAAGTTTTTATCATAAATGGATGCTGGTTTTTGTGAAATGCTTTTTCTGTATCTATTGATTTGATCATATGATTTGTAACTTCCACTTTATTTATGTAGTGTATCATGTTAATTGATTTGCAAATATTGAACCAACCTGGCATAATAGCAATAAGTCCCACTTGAACATGGTGTATGATCTTTTTAATATCTTGCTTAATTTGGTCTGCTAATATTTTGTTGAGGATTTTTGCATCTATATTCATCCATGTTTTCTACTAATAAAGAAAACATTTCAAATTATCTTAGCAAAGAATTATAAATCAGTTGGAAATATTTCAAAAACTTTCCTCTAAATATTTGTTAACTTACATATTATTTTAAAGTATCAGAAAATGTATCTGACAAATACCTTACAAAAAACTCCCACATTTTGTGGATTTTTAAGTGTTTCCTGAAGATTTTCTGATTGTTTGAAAGTCCCTGTGTCTACCAAAATGTAATATATGACTAGTAATAAAATAAACCATATGTTCTGAAAATCTGCACACATTAGGCATTTGGAAAATAATCACTTGATTTCAAACACCACCATGGCTGTTAATGCTGTGATGGATAGAGTGGTGAAATTTGAGAAAAGTCAAAATCATTGCATTTGATTGGTTAACATCAGGATTTTATCATGATTGACCTACCCCTCAGTGCTATAAAATAAAGGCAAGATTCCATTTAAACCAAAAATTAGAGATCGATTATATGTGACTTCAAATACTTGAAAAGTTGTCATGGGTAATATGAGTTAATCTCAACCTGTGGTTTCACAGAGCTACACTTGGACTAGAAGAAGAATCAGGCGGGCAGGTTTCAGCTCAAAATAAGCAAAGACTTGAATTAGAACCAACTGGAAGTGGAGTATCCATGAGATAAGCATTCCCGGTCACTTCACGTGTCTTCCCATTTATTGAGATATTATAAAAGAATTTGAGCTCAATGTTTAGAAATAAGTTATCTGCCACCACTTTCTCTCTCTCTCTCTGGGTCCCTCTACCTCATGAAACCCTGGCTTATGGCCAGCTCTATTCACCATTCACACAAACTTATATTTTTACATTTGCTCAATATGAATTGATATATTTACATCCATGCCACCACAGTGTATAAAGCAGCCTGTTGGGTGACACCAAATTTACAACCAATTTCACTGTGTAAATAATTACCCTTGTGGTGATGTCTTTGATGAACTGGAAAATGTTGGCAGGAGTTACAGAGGCCCGTGTGAGGCAGACACGAGATAAAAATGTCAAAGGCAGATTAAGAAATAGAGAGATATACTGCTATATTTTTGTTCACAAATTCATAAAGCAATCTTCAATGTTCAAGGTAATGTGTTGTTGAGGTCACTGATGGCCAAAGAAAGATATTTTTGTGTAGGTGAGCGGCAGGATATTTTGAAGTTGCTATTCCCGTGATGCGATATTGTTTGATATGAGTCTGAATGTAACTTTTATTAAAAAATACAGGGACCGGCCCAGTGGCTCACTTGGTTAAGAGCACAAGCTCTGAGCAACAGGGTCGCCGGATCGATTCCCACATGGACCAGTGAGTTGCGCTCGAGCTGAGCTACTGCTGAGCTGCCAACATGTAGCAGGATGGCTCAGCTGGTAAGAACACATGCTCCTAACAACAAGTTTGCCAGGTGGACCCCTGCATGGGATGGTGGGCTACACTCACCGGCAACTAAGATTGTATATGGCACTTTGGAGCTGAGCTGCTGCGAGCTGCTGACGGGCGGCTGGACGGTGACTGGACTCAGAGCTGAGCTAGCTGTGCCCTCCCCAATTAAGATTAAAGGACAACGGCTTGGCTGTTTCCTTTCCCCAATTCCCCAACACTGTTCCCTCTTCCCAATTCTCCAGTAAAACCTTTAAAAAAATACTAATACTGTTTGCAATAATATCCCTATCCGTTACCATGAGAGAAGTTGTAACTTGCCCCTCACTCTAACTTGTCCCGGATCACCACTCCGTCCCCGGTGTCCAGCACCTCACTCAGAGATACAGTAAAACATGGAGTCAGTTTCAGGGTTGAATGAAAAACAGGGATTGAGTGAAGCTCAAGGACAGACTCACGGACAGAGTGGGTGGGATGAGGAATAAGGTAAATCAGAAGAATGGAGTGAAACTCTCTAATGCACATATTAGTTTATAATTTGCAAAAGCTTAATGGAAGTTCAAAGGTCCTTTTTTCAACATATTCTCAATCCACCACCAACCCGCCCACTTAGGAAAGCAGAGTCGTGTCCACAGGGAGAGGCTTTTGCTGATGCCTCTGTAAACTCTGTGGTCCCTCTCATAAAGTGCACCATTACGGGTGAGGCTGAGACCTGACATACCACTACTGGACCTACTGGGAGTGGCATAAACTAGGGAATACGCAGCTCATCCATTCCCCTCCAAGAAAATGAATAACACCGTGGATAAATTTGCTGCTTAACTTGCCAGTACTCATGAGTTGCATGATTTAGGGAACATTACAATCCTATTGTATCCCTGCCGCCCCAGCAAGCCTGGCCCTTCAGCCCTCCTCAAATGTACCTAATGAATCCCTCCTTTGGGGTGACTCCTCATAAAGAATAATTCTCCACAGGGCCCCCAGCCCACAGGAGTGGCCATATTTGGGCAGTTCCCAGTCCCGTGGGCTTGGCTACCTGGGGAGCAGATTTTGGGTCTGGATCTCCCTGGGCAGTGGGTCCTGGGCTTAGATCTTTACCTAGGGGATTCTCTTCCCCTTCCATTCTCCTCCTCCTCCCCGATTGCTATAAATATTTCAATAAACTAGAAAAGACAAAAAAAAATCCCATTGTTACATATCTGATTTCACAAATTCCCCTTCACTCCTCTTGAAAGAACTCTGATCTGTAAAATTAAAAAGGAGTAAAAATTAAACGCATGTGAGAGTCCTGAGAATTTTGCAACATGCTTTGCAATATGCAGAGAGGTTCCAAATCACAACCTTGGGAATTCAGTTAGTGACAGCACATCAATTTATAAGAACACAAGTGTTATTCTTTGTCCCATTCACTGCTAGAGGACAGAGGAATGAGCTGAGCAGGAATCATGAAGGAAAGAGAAGAAAACAGACCCAACTGTGGTACAGTTAGTCCAAGCCTCAAGCACTCAACACTCCAGTGAACAGCATCCAAAGAAGTCTGCTCAATTTGAACACACTTCCTGCCGATGTCACCTTCCAAGGAGCTCTAACTTTGTGGGAGAGCTTTGGTGACGGGGTGGAAAAGGACATGATACACAAACTTCGCCCAGTTTCCATGAGTTTCAGAATTATAAAGAATTCACACCTTGAAATCAGAGTAGATGGAATTAGTG
>NW_017731537.1:1402704-1404094 GCF_001890085.2 Hipposideros armiger
TCAAAAGTTTGTCCCTAGAAATTGTAAAGAACACTGTACCATTCTGAATAACACGGACAGCTAAAGATATGAGAAACTATGTTCTTCGGAATATGAAAGTATATTTGTATTCACATAAATGTAATATGCAATGATCTAAGTTAATTTATTTCAGGGCCCACATATTTATTATATTATCATAAAGTACACTTTTTAAAGTATCAATGTATGCATTACATGTATATATGCATCTATGTAATATAATATATATTATATGTAATACATGAAATATCATAAAATCACATTATAAAACAAATTTACTGTATTATGTGCTCTTCTACACAATTACAGCTTATGATCAATTATATGTGTTCTTCTATTTCTTTAGTCCTATGGAGTTTTTTCTTCTCGTTCCCAGTCAGTCTTCTTTCTTTTTTTTTTTTTTCTGCCTTGTCTACGCCCGTCTTTTCCCTGAGAACGTATCAGTAATACCAGGGGCCCAAGGCTTCTTTCTCTCTCCCTCCCCCTCCCCCAAACTCGGCTAGGCCCGTTCTCTTCCCTGAGAATGGAGCACTAGTAAACCTTACCGGCATTTAAAAAAAAAAAAAAAGCATTTACAGAAGGGTGTTTATCAGCCTAGGATTTGAATTAGGTCTAGAGCTTGAGTGATTTGGGAACTCAATGTAATGATTCAGGACTAGGTGAAGCAGGCAGGTTGCAGTCACTTCATTGTTATTATAGGGAATAGAATGGGTTTTCCAACAATTTGTCTATGAAAACTTTTATGGTTTTACTTTTTTTCTCCCAGAGCAGTTTGTGGAAACAGGGGCTAGGTCCCGCCTTTTTGAGTCAGGGTAAATTTCCATTTTCAGTTTCCTTTCTGACTTCTTTTTTTATTATTAAATTTACTGGGGTGACACTGGTTAGTAAAATTATGGACATTTCAAGTGTAAATTCTTATATCATAAATATATTACATTGTGTGTTGGCCACCCAGATCAGGTCTCCTTCCATCACCATTTATTTGACTCCCTTTTCTCTCTTCTACCACCCCTGACCCCTGACCCTCTGGTAAACCCTACACTGTTGCCTGTCTCCTTTCTGTCTTTATTTCTCATGAGAAACCATAACAACAGGCTATTTTAAACTTCAGTATCTTAAAAAAAACACATTTGCCTATCACCCATGGAATGGTAAGTGTATGCTAAATCAGTTCAGTGCTGTGCTTTGACAAATTTGAATCTAGGATTATTTCGCTTCATTCACCTCCATTTGATACAAATGTTCCTGAATTCTGGAACATCTCCAGTAACTCCTGGGCCACCCTATTCACCAGGCTTCTGATTTTCGAGGTTAGAATCACATTACCCAGTCTGTCATTGCACTTTTTTAAACAACAAGAGTTTTAATG
>NW_017731537.1:1409019-1410145 GCF_001890085.2 Hipposideros armiger
AAACTCAGACGCCCTCTTAAAGAGCCCACACACAAACTTGCTCACTTGTAAACACTCACCTGGTCTTCGGTGGAGGGGCAGCAACTCAAGAGGCATCAGAGACATATGGGGAAAGACCAACTTGTATGACTTTTGGGCGAGGGATTGAGGGACCATTGTCCTGTGTGGAGCCTGCTTCACATGTAGCCTACAGGAGAGTGCCATCTTTTCCATGTTGAAGCCTTCCCCCACAGGGCCAAATATGACACTACATTGGTCTGCTAAAACCTGTGTATGCACACCACCTTGGTAATGCCCTAGGTCCCCGCTCCACACACCTACTATTGCATCGCCCAGGATACGCTCTGCTACTGAACTGCTGACCCTGCAGGAGCCTTTACAGCAGCAGATGGCTTGCGGCAGCCTGGGAAAATCTGATGATGGGTAATGACCTAAAACCTGTGCCACAGCCTCTCTTGAGCATCTCTTGGGGCCCTCTGGGCCTAAGGTGAGCAGTGGCTGGCCACAATGTTCTCAGGGTGTTTTTGTGAAGTGGTCATGGGCCCAGCACTGGTGCAAGAAGCAAAATTGCATTAACTTTGTAAAAACTACCCACACTATGGAACAATGCTACATTGCCAGGGAAACTGTCAGGGTGGCTGCTGCTGCCTCACAAGCCACAGAAGCCTTTTTCAGCAGCAGACAGCCCATGGCAGCACAGAAACTTTTGGTGATAGGCAATGACGCAAAACCTGTGCCACAGACTGTCTTGGGCAGCTCTCAGGGATGTGGGAGCCAGAGGCAAGCAGTGGCTGCCTGCAGTGTTCTCAGGGGGCTTTGCAAAGTGAACACAGGCAAGGCACTGGTGCAAAAACTAAATCTGTACTACCCTTGTAAAAACCACCTGCCATGCCTCGTGATATCCTGCAGCCCGGCTCCATCAAGCAAGAGCATTGCACCACCAAAGGCACTCTCATCACCAGGTCAAACAACCTGACACATGCATTTCAACTCTTTCAATGGCTGAGCCTTACAAACAGCTGGTAGGTGTCAATAGGCCTGGGGGGCCCTGGGCCTTTTGCTAAGCTGCCTCAGGTCAAACACTGGTGCCACCCATCCTCAGATCACAGCGAGGCCATCCCCACAC
>NW_017731537.1:1410579-1411775 GCF_001890085.2 Hipposideros armiger
CTGGTAGACTAGACTTCCTTCATCAATCCAGAGTTTTCCTTATTATTCATGTTGACTTATTTTTCCTTACAAATTTACATTCAGCTTGTCTAGTTAAAATTAAAACCTGAAATTTATTATTGCAATGCTATTAAATGTATAACTCTATAACACATTTTAAATATATAAGTTGTACATTTAATTTAGGGAGAAGTGAAATCTTTATGACACTATTGAGTCTTCGTATGATTAAAGCTTATTTTGTACCTTTCAGGGGTATTTTACGTATATATTTTTTCATACATCCAAACATTTCTTGTTAAGATTATGCCTACATGTTGTTGTTTTCAGTATCACCATATGTGCTATCTTTTCTCCACTATACGTTCTGCTTGCTAATTATTTGCATACATGAAAGGTACTGATTTCCAATAACCATTTTGTTCCCCACAACTTTTTGAAATTTCTTTTCTGATTATGGCAGTTTTCCAGCTGATTTCCTGAGTTTTTGCAGATATAACCAGAAAACTTTGATAATTTTGCCCCTTCTCCCCTGATTTTATATTAGTAATTACTTAGTTTTTTTAAAAATGCTCTGTTAAAGCCTACAATATTATATTAGTATTATAATGGGCACAATTGCCCTGTCTCTAACCTCTCTAGAATTTTCCCTCCAAGTAAAATGAAAGAAAAAAGAAGTAAAAAAAGAGGCAGAAGAAGGAGGAGGAGGGAGAGGAGAAGGAGAAATAATTATGGACTAATATCCCTGACAACTACAGATGCAAAAATTCTCAACAAAAAACTAGCAAACTGAATTCAATAATACAATACATTAAAAGGATCATACATCATGGCCAAGTGGCATTTATCACAGGGATGCAAGGAAGGTTTAATATCTGCAAATCAATCAACATACTGCACCGAATATACCATATTAACAAAACAAAATATAAAAACACATGATTATCTCAATAGATGAAGAAAACCACTGAACAGTCCTCATGAGAGAATTGGGACAAGTGAAGGTCCCAGATGGCGGATTAGGTAAACTTTATGCCTACAGCCTCCCAGAGTTACACCAAAAGTTCTAAAATTACAAATAAATTATAGAAAAATCAACCTCAAGAATCATCTGAAGACTAGTTGAACAGAAACCCTATAACTAGGAATATAAAGAAGAGGCCACATTGTGACCAGTAGGACGCCTGAGACGCGAC
>NW_017731537.1:1414170-1416163 GCF_001890085.2 Hipposideros armiger
CAAGGGAATGAGAATTATTTGAAGACATAATGACTGCAAACTCCCCTAACCTGGCAAAGGAAATAGACATACAAGCACAGGAAGTGCAGAGTCCCAAACAAGATGAACCCAAACAGGCCACACCAAGACATGTCATAATTAAAATGGCACAGGTTAAAGGCGAAGAGACAATCGTAAACGCAGCAAGAGAAAGACAACTAGTTACTTACAAGGAGCTCCCATAAGACTACCAGCTGATTCCTCAACAGAAACTTTCAAGGAGAGTGGCAGGAAATATTCAAAGTGATGAAAAATAGCCAATATTACAAGAAATATTAAAGGGGCTTCTTTAAGCAAAAGGAAGGAGAAAACAAAGGAACAAAGAAAATAATATGAATAATAAAATGTTAATAGTTGTATACCTATCAATAATCACTTTAAAGGTAAATGGATTAAATGCTCCAATCAAAAGACATAATGTAGCTGAACAGATAAGAAAACAAGACTCATGTATATGCTGTCTACAAGACACCCATCTCAGAGCGGAAGACACCCACAGGCTGAACGTAAAGGCATGGAAAAAGATAGTTCACGAATATGGAAATGAGAAAAAAGCTAGAGGAATAATATTTATGTTGCACAGAGTGGATTTTAAAACAAAGACCATAACAAGAGACAAAGAAGGACTTTGCATAATAATAATGTGATCAATCCAACAAGAGGACATCACCATAGTAAACATTTATGCACCTAACATAGAAGCAGCTAAACATATAAAGCAAATATTGACTGACATACAGGCAGAGATCAACAGTAACATCATCATTGTAAAGGATTTTAACATCCCCCCTGACACTAATGGACAGATCTCCTAGACAAAAATCAACAGGGAAACAATGGCCTTGATTGACATTCTCGATCAGATTAATTTAATTGATATTTTTAGAGCATTTCACCCCAAAGCAGCAGAATATATATTCTTTACAAGTGCACATGGAACACTTTCCAAGATAGACCACATGTTAGGCCACAAAACAAGTCTCAATACATTTAAGATTGAGATCATATCAATTGTCTTTTCTGACCACAATGGTATGAAACTAGAGATAAATTACAAGAAAAAAAGAAACTGAAAAACACCCAGGCATATGGAAGCTAAACAACATGCTACTAAATAATGAGTGGGTCAAACAATGTGATAAAGGAAGAAATCAAAAGACAACTGGAGACAAGTGAAAATGAAGACACAATGACCCAAAATCTATGAGACACAGCGAAAGCAGTCGTAACAGGGAAATTCAAAGCAATACAGACCTACCTCAAAAAACAAAATAAAATCTCAAATAAACTCTAACTTTACATCTGAAGAAACCAGAAAAAGAACAGCGAACAAAGCCCAAAGTGAGTAAAAGGAAGGAACTAATAAAAATCAGAGTGGAAATAAACAAAATAGATACTAAAGGAAAAAAAAGATTAGTGAAGCCAAGAGCTGGTTTTTTGAAAAGATTTAAAAATCAACAAAACGTTAAACAGAATGATCAAGAATAAAGAGAGAGGACACAAATAAGTAAAATTAGAAATGAAAAAGGACACCACAGAATACAAAAAACATTTAAGAGAGCCAGCCGAGTGGCTCAGCTAGGTAAGAACTCACTTGGGAGTGCCAGCTCTGAGCTGCAGGGCGGCGGTTCGGATCCCACATATGAGGGCCAGTGACACTGCCCTCTACAGCTAAGATTCTGAACAACAGCTCAACCTGGAGCTGGGCTGCTGTGAGTCACCAGCTACGGCATAGGCTGCAGCCCCTGTGGCAGTAGGTCAGCATGGGCTACCGTATATAGCCAGCAGCCAGGGTGAGTGGCCAACAGCCACAGTGAGTGGCAGTCCAGAAGCCGGCGACTGATCACCCAGGAAGAACGCAATGATGGTGCCAACTTGGGCCAGTGAAGCAACGTCCTCCACAACTAGACTGAAGACCAAAACGACAGCAACTTGTCTGTTCCCCTTCCCCAAT
>NW_017731537.1:1418918-1422236 GCF_001890085.2 Hipposideros armiger
ATTACCAGACTTATTGTGAGGATCACATTGTAAAGTATATAACTGTCTCATTTACTATGTTGTATACCTGAAACTAATATAATATTGTATGTCAACTATAAGAAAAAATAAAAAACAAAAGAATCCAACTCCATTTTTCTCATGTGGATACTCGTCACAGCACTGTTTACTGATAAGATTGTCCTTTCCCTAGTGTTTTGCAGCATCTTTGTCATACATCAAGTGACAATTTATACAAAATCTTTATTTAATTCCATGGTTGATGTGTCTTTTCTACACTGGCTTAATTACCCTAGTTCTTCAATAATTTTTAGGCTCTCCTAGAGCAAGCTTGCCACCTTATTTTTCTTCAGTAGTGTTTTGGTAATTCATGCACCTTTTCTTAATATGCAAATATTAGAATTAACTCATCAAACTCTTCAAAAAATCTTTTGAGATTGTGATTTGAATTGCATCGAATTGATACAGCTATTTAGAGAAAACTAACCTTTTTAAAAAATATTTAAATCCTTAGTTTATAAATATGATACATGCCATTCTTTATTCAACTCTTTTTTAATGTTTCTTAATAAAGCCTTGTACTTCTCCACATAGAGGACCTGCATATCATTTGTTATGCTCATTTCTAGGTGTTATTATAAACATCATCTTTTTTTATCATATAGTATGTATTGCCCGTTTTAGAGGAAACTGTTAATAAACCTAATTAGCAGATGCCAATTTTTTTAGTTGTGATAAAATACACATAACATAAAATGTACCACCTTATCTGTTTTTAAGCATGTAGTTCAGTAATGTTAGGTATAACTCATATTGTTGTGTGACCAATCTCCAGGACTTTTTCATCTTGCAAAACTGAATATCTATACCCATTATATTGCACCTGCCCATTTTCCCTTCCCCTAGCTTCTGACAACCACAATCCTACTTTCTTGTAAACAATATCTTTTCTCTAATTTAATTGTTAACTCTGTTGCTAATAGTATGTTTTGAATCTCTTATTTTCTGCTGATTTTCTGTGTGCTTAGTCTCTCAATTGTTGAGAAAGATAAATTGAAACTCTGACTATTAGTTGTGGCTCTATTTCTCCTTGTAGCCCTATCAGTTTTTACTTCATATATTTTAAAGTGCTTTCAGTAGGTCTATAAATGTTACAATTATTATGTCCTCTTGATAACTTGACCCTTTTATTATTCTGACATGATTCTCTTAATCCTTGGTAAGATTTTTGCTATGAAATCTACCACAATATTAATATATCAGCCCAGCTTTCTTTTCATTAGTGACAGCACACTGTCTTTTTCATCCTTTCGTTTCACTGATTTATGTTTTTTATATTTACAGCGTTATTTCGAAGAAAAACTCTCAACAAGCTAGACACATAAGGGAACTTCTCAATCTACAGCTATCCTCATACTTAATGATGGAAACTGAATGTTTTCTCCCTAAAATGAGGAACAAGGCCAGGAGGTTCACTTTAATGCTCATATTCAACATCACACCGGAGATTCAGGCCAGTAAAATACAACAATAAAAAGAAACAAAAGGCATTCAATATTGGAAAGGAGAACGTAAAACTGTCTTTATTCACACATCACATGATCTATGTAGAGAATCTTATGAAATGTACAAAACACTACAGGAACAAGATAAGTCATTTGAGCAAGCTTACAGGATACAAGATCAACATACAAAAATTAATTATATTTGTATATACTAGCAACAATCAGAAATTGAAATGTTAAAGAGATCATTGATAATACTATAAAAAATGTTAGCTATAAATCTGATAAAAGCTATATAAGACTCATACACTGAAAAATAAAAAAATACTGTTGAAACTGAAGAATGCCAAATAGGTGAAAACATATTCCATGTTCACTGGTCAGAAGACTCAATATTGATAAGATGTTAATTCTCATAAAAGGTCTATAGGTTCAATGAAATCCCAATCAAAATCCTAGCAATTATTTTTTGTAGAAATTGAAAAACTTATTCTAAAATTTAAATAGAAATACAAAGGTTCTTGAGTCACCTAGACAGCATTGAAAAAGAAGAGCAAAGTGAGAGAATTAACATTACCTGATTTCAAGACTTATTGTAAAGCTAGTGATCAAGATAGCATAGTATTGGTAGAAAGATTGGCAGATCGACCAATGGAATAGAATAGAAATTCCAAAATAGAGTCACAAATCTACAAAGAATTGATTTACAACAAAGGTGCATAGAAAATTCAGCAAATAAAACATAATTTTCCAACACATGGTGCTATAGTGGGATAGTATGGGAAGAAAGAAGGACAAGAAGAACTTCGTTTCATACTTTGCACTTTATATAAAAATTAACTCAAGATAGATCTAAGTGTGATAGACCTAACTGTGATACAGAAAACTAAACAACTTCTACAAGAAAATATATGAGTACATTTTGATGACCATGAATTAGACAGAGTTTTCAGATATGATGTTAAAAGCACCATCTATAAAAGAAAATTTGAAAAATTCAACCTCATAAAAATTCAAAACTTCTCTTCAAAAGACCCTGTTAAGAGGGCCAGCTGAGTGGCTCAGATGGCTAAGAGCTCGCTCAAAGGTTTGAGCTCTGAGCAACAGCGGTTCGAGACTGGCCTGAGCTAAGCTGCCGCTCAGCTGCCAACAGGTGGCAGGACAGTTCAGCTAAAAAAAACAAAAACAAAAAAAACATCCTGTTAAGAGAATGGAAGACAAGACTCAGAGTGGGAATACATTCTTGCACATCATATATCTGATAAAGCATTTGTACAAAGAGTACTTACAGATTCTTAAAACTAAATAGGAAAATAATCAAAATTTTAAATTGGCAAAGCATTTGAATAGACACTTCAGCAAGATATACAAATGAGGAGGACATACAGATGGCTAATAAACATATGGAAAAATGTTCAACATCACTAATCATCATGCAAATACAAATTAAAACCACAATGAGATATCACCTCACACCTGTCAGAATGGCTGTCATCAATTATTAAAAAAACAAGTGTTGGCAAGGATGTGGAGAAAAGGAAAACCTCGTGCACTATTAGTGGAATTGTAAATGGGGGCAGCCACTTTGGAAAAGCAGTTTGGAAGGTCCTCAACAATTTAAAAACTGAACTACCTTATGACCCAGCAATTCCACTTCTTGGTATTTATCCAAAGAAATCCAAAACACTAATTTAAAAAGATACATGCACTCCTATGTTCACTGCAGCATTATTTACAATAGCCAAGATATGGAAGCAACCTAAGTGTCCATCGATAGACGACTGGATAAAGAAGATGTGTACATATATACAAT
>NW_017731537.1:1423261-1424892 GCF_001890085.2 Hipposideros armiger
TTGTATCATTTTAAATATGTGAAGCTTATTGCATGTCAATTATCCTTCAAACAATAACAACAACTAGCATTTCTTATCCTGACAAGTCTTTGAGTTGATAAGTTAGCAGTGGTCTAGTTGATCTACGATGGACTCAGATGAGACAGTTCAGGTCATTTCCATGTGCTCTCTCATCCTCCAGCGGTGTAGCCCACGCTTATTCTCAGGGCAGTCACAAAGGTTCAAGAGGAAGAGGGACAGAATGTGATGCCTCCTTAGGTCTAGGCTTGGAATCACCCTATTACATTAGCCGACATAAATTAAAAGGCCATCATAGACTCAAGGGATGGAACACAGACACTATGACTTAAAGGGAGGAATTTCAAAGTCATATTTCACAGGGTGTAAATACAAAAAAGGGTTGTAAAATCATGGCCATTTTTTGCAGTTAAGCTACCATACCTCCTAAGTAGCAGGCACTGCTATTTACTAAGCAATACAAATATTACTTCATTTGATCCTCATCACAACTCAAATCAAGTACATAGAATCCTAATTTTTGAAGGTGAAGAAACTGAGGCCTAGAGAACAAATTAAGTAATGTGACCAAAGTCCCATAGACAATCAATTACAGAGTGGGATTCAAGCTCTCCTCTGACTGACTCCGGAGCATCTGCCCTTAGGAGCTGTGTGTCATCACTTCTCTTTACTGCTAAAATGTGCATTCAAAAGCCATAACCGATCTGCCTAGGAGTCTGGGCTCCATCTCAATAGCACCTCAGAAAAGGCACCAGGAATCATTTCACAGACGGCATCGATAAGACAGAGGAGGGGGAGTCTTTCTTTATTCCTAATTTCTATGAATCGAGCTTTGCCCTGTGTATTACATTTCTGTTTAAGGATGAAATCTCTGAAGCATTCTGAATTTCAAACCCAATCAAAAAATACTTTGTTGTGTATCTAAATATTGCAATACTGAGCCCCAAAACTCATTTCACAATACATGAGAAAGATTGTCCTATTTGAAAATGTATTATGACTGTTTCATCTGATGAAGGACAATCATTAACACTACCTGATTGTACCTGTTTGTATAGGCAATTTCCGGGTTTTTAACAGATTGTGTTCCTAAAGTTCATGTGTAAGTCAATGATTTAGAAATCAAGTTCATTTTTTTCATAGAAATAATACAACAAATGCTTTCAGGGTAGCCTATCAAAACCCATTTAATATATAATGGCTGAAATACAGTACAGAAATAAAACAGTGTTTCCACACAGTCTTTTAAAAATAAAACATTTCTGAAAAATATAATTGACAAGTTCCAGTTCAGTGTTCCATGAGTAGAATTATCTTTCTACTTGCTGTTTAAAAATGGAAGAGCAATATAAAGATTTATTTCCCAACAGACATGAATTATGTCACTTGCCTTAGAAGGCAGAATCAACTATCATCACGTTTGGTTTTAAATAACAATTATTTTCATCTCACCACATATATAAAGCATATTCTTACAATCTGTGCATTAAAAAAATCACAGGAATATTTCCAAGTATAAAATATACTTCTGATTTCTACACTAAAATAAGAATGACGTCTAAATTTAAGTCCTCTGCTCAAAATCCTCTAATGGCATCCCATCTCACTCATAA
>NW_017731537.1:1427412-1448196 GCF_001890085.2 Hipposideros armiger
TTAATTCTTAAGTTTTATTTTTTCATTTTACATTTTTTTAGCATGTTTATTTTACAATTACAGTTGACATTCAATATTACTTTATATTAGTTTCAGATGAACAGCATAGTGGTTAGACATTTATATAATTTACAAAGTGAGTCCCCTGATTAGTCTAGTACTCTACTGACACAATACATAGTTATTACAATAATACTGACTATGTTCCCTATGCTTTACTTTACATCCCTGTGACTACTTTGTAGCTACCAATTTGTACTTCTTAATCCCTACACCATTTTCACCCAGCCCCCCAACCCCTCTCCCATCTGGCAACCATCAGTTTGTTCTCTGTATCTATGAGTCTGTTTCTGTTTTGGCTATTCATTTATTTTGTTCCTTAGATTCCACACAGAAGTGAGGTCACACAGTAGTTGTCTTTCTCTGTCTGATTTATTTCAGTTAGTACAATACCCTCTAGATCCATTCATGTTGTTGCAAATGGTAAAAGTTCATTCCTTTTTATGGCCAAGTAATATTCCATTTTGTAGGGAATATATATGTCCATATACATATATGACACCTCTTCTTTATCCAATCATTTACTGACGGGCACTTATGTTACTTCCACATCTTGGCTATTGTAAATAAGGGTGCAGTGAACATAGGGGTGCATATATTTTTTCCAATTAGTGTTTTGGATTTCTTTGAATAAATACCCAGAAGTGGAATTTCTGGGCCATAAAGGTAGTTTTATTTTTAATTTATGGGGGACCATTCAAGCTGATTTCCCACAGTGACTGCACCAATTTGAAATCCCACCACCAGTGCATGAGGGTTCCCTTTTCACCACATCCTTACAAATATTCATTGTTTGTTGATTTGTTCATGAGAGCTATTCCAACTGGTATAAGGCAATATCTCATTAGGGTTTTAGTGTAGTTCCCCGATGATTAGGGTTTTTGAGCATCTTTTCATATGTTTATTGGTCATCTGTATGTGCTCTTTGGAGAAATGTTTATACAAGTCCTCTACCAATTTTTTAATTGGATTGTTGGTGTTTGTTTGTTTCTTTGTTTTGTTTTGTTTTATTGAGTTGCATGAGTTCTTTATAAATTTTGGATATTAACACTCATCGACTGTATCATTCATTGGTGAATACCTTCTCCCACTCAGTAGGTTGTCTTTTCATCTTGTTGATGGTTCCCTTTGCCATGCAAAATCTTTTCAGTTTGATGTAGTCCCATTTGTTTATTATTTCTTTTGTGTCCCTTGACTGAGGAGATATATCAGAAAACAAATGACTAAGAGCAATGTTACAGAGTGCATTGACTATGTTTTCTTTTGGGAGTTTTATGGCTTTAGGTCTTATATTTGAGTCTTTAATCTATTTTGAGTTTATGGTGTAAAAAGGTGGTCTAATTTTACTTTCTGCATGTATCTGTCCAGTTTTTGCAACATCATTTATTGAATAGACTGTCTTTACCCCATTGTATACTCTTGCCTGCTATGTCATAGGTTAGTTGATGATATAGGCGTGGGTTTATTTCTGGGTTCTCTATTCTGCTCCATTGATGGATGTGTCTGTTTTTATGCCAGTACCATGCTGTTTGGATTACTATAGGCTTGTAGTATAGTTAACATCAGGTATTGTGATACTTCCAACTTTGTTCTTCTTTCTCAAGAATGCTGTGGCTATTCAGGGTCTCTTATATTTCCATATAAATTTTAGGGTTTATTCTAGTTCAGGGGTCGGCATACAGCAGCTCGCCAGCCACATGCGACTCCTTGGGTACGTTCTGTCTCAAAAGTTTGCCGACCCCTGGAAAAACCCTTCCTGTCCCTCACAAAATTTAAAAATTATTCGAGAGCCATAAAACAAATGAAACCACCATTATGTGAATAACATCCTTTAAACATTTATAAATAAAATGATGATCATTTTATTTTCATTTTCAATTTTAGCTGAGAACCACATGTATGGACCCCAAAAGCCCCATGTGGCTCGTGAGCCCCGTTTGCTGACCCCTGGCAGCTCTTCTGTCTCAAAAGTTTGCCAAACTCTGTTCTAGTTCTATGAAAAATGCCATTGGTATTTTGACAGGGGTTCCATTGAATCTATAGATTGCTTTAGGCAGTATGGACATTTTCATGATGTTAATTCTTCCTACCCATGACCATAGTATAGCCTTTCATTTATTTGTATTTTCTTCAGTTTCTTTCTTCAAAATTTGTAGTTTTCTGAGTACTGGTCTTTTACCTCCTTGTTTAAATTTATTCCTAGATATTTTATTCTTTTGATGCAATCATAAATGGCATTCTTTTCTTAATTTATCTTTCTGTTGTACATCATTGATGTAAAAAATTCAACCTATTTCTGAATATTAACTCTGTGTCCTGCTACTTTACTAACTTCATTTATCAGTTCCAATATTTTTTCATGGAATCTTTAGCATTCTCTATATTTATATTATGCAATCTTAAATACTGACAGTTTTATTTCTTCCTTTCCAATTTGGATGCCTTTTATATTTTTTTAATTTTTTCTTGTCTGATTGTTATGGTTAGACCTTCTGGTACCAGGTTGAATAAAAGTGGTGCAAGTGGATATCCTTGTCTTGTTCCTGATGTTAAAGAAATGCTTTCAGCATAAACCCTTTCAGTGTGATGTCAGCTGTGGGTTTGTCATTTATTGCCTTTATTATGTTGAGGTATGTTCCTTCTGTTCCCTCTTGTCTGAAAGTTTTTATCCTAAATGGATTACGGTTTTTGTGAAATGCTTTTTCTGCATCTATTGATTTGATCATATGATTTGTAACTTCTATTTTGATTATGTGGTGTATCATGTTAATTGATTTGCAAATTGATTTCCAAACTTGCATCCCAGGAATAAGTCCTACTTGAACATGGTGTATGATCTTTTCAATGTCTTGCTTAATTTGGTCTGCTAATATTTTGTTGAGGATTTTTCTATCTATGTTCACCATATTTTCTATTAATAAACATTTCAAATTCCTTACACAGATTTATAAATCAGTTAGAAATATTTCAAAATATTCATCTAAATATTTGTCAACTTATAGATTATTTTAAAGTATCACAACACGTATTTGACATCTACTTACAAAAAATCTCACATTTCTGTGGACTTTCAAGTGTTTCCTGAAGATTTTCTGATTGTTTGAAAGTCCCTGTGTCTACCAAAATGTAATATATGACTAGTAATAAATTAAACCATATGTTCTGAAAATCTGCATACATGAGGGATTTTGCAAATAATCACTTGATTTCAAACACCACCTTGGCTGTTAATGCTGTGATGGATAGAGTGGTGAAATTTGAGAAAAGTCAAAATCATTGCATTTGATTGGTTAACATCAGGATTTTATCATGGTTGACCTACCCCTCAGTGCTATAAAATAAAGGTAAGATTCCATTTAAACCAAAAATTAGAGATCGATTATATGTGTCTTCAAATATTTGAAAAGTTGTCATGGGGAATATGAGTTAGTCTCAACCCGTGGTTTCACAGAGCTACACTTGGACTAGAAGAAGAATCAGGTAGGCAGATTTCAGCTCAAAATAAGCAAAGGCTTGAATTAGAACCAACTGGAAGTGGAGTATCCATGAGATAGGCATTCCCGGTCACTTGACGTGTCTTCCCATTTATTGGGATATTACAAAAAACTTGAGCTCAACGTTTAGAAATAAGTTATCTGCCACCACTTTTTCTCTCTCTCTCTGGGTCCCTCCAGTTCATGAAACCCAGGCTTATGGCCAGCTCTACTCACCATTCTCACAAACTTCTATTTTTACATCTGCTCAATATGAATTGATATTTTACATCCATGCCACCACAGTGTATAAAGCAGCTCTTGGTGACATCTAATTTATAACCAATTCCCCTGTGTAAATAATTACCCTTGTGGTGATGTCTTTGATGAACTGGAAACTGTTGGCAGGAGTTACAGAGGCCCATATGAGGCAGACATGAGATAAAATGTCAAAGGCAGATTAAGAAATAGAGAGATATAAAGTTATTCTGATTGTAGATTTCAAGAACTATTCTTTTTCTTATTTTGTTCAAAAATTCATAAAGCAATCATTGACAGCACCAATATTCTCTGCCCCAACAATGTTCAAGGTGATGTGTTGTTGAGGTCACTGATGGTCAAAGAAAGACATTTTGTGTAGTTGAACAGCAGGTTATTTTGAAGCTGCTGTTCCAATATGCCATATTTTTTTATATGAGTCAGAATGTGACACACAGTGTTATTAAAAAATATAGGGGCCAGCCGAGTGGCTCGTTGGTTAAGAGTGTGAGCTCTGAGCAACAGGGTCTCTGGTTCGATTCCCACATGGGCCAGCGAGCTCCGCCCAAGCTGAGCTGCTGTTAAGCTGCCAACAGGTGGCAGGATGGCTCAGCTGATGAGAGCACATGCTCCTAACAACAAGGTTGCTGGTTTGACTCCCACATGTGATGATGGGCTATACCCACCTGCAACTAAGATTGAACACGACACCTTGCGCTGAGCTGCCCTGAGCTGCCAAAGGGTGATGGGAAGGCTCAGTGGTTAGAGCGTGCACTCTTAGCAACAATGTTCCAGTTGGATGCCGCATAGGATGTTGGGATACACACACCTGCAACTACGATTGGACACGGCACCTTGAGCTGAGCAGCTGCGAGCTGCCAACGGGCGGCCAGATGGCTACTGGACTTGGAGCTGAGCTAGCTGCACCCTCCACAACTAAGACTGAAGGACAACAACTTGGCTGTTCCCCTTCCCCAATTCCCCAATAAAATCTTTTAACAAAATACAGGTAATGTTTGCAATAATATCCCTATCCGTTACCGTGAGAGAATTTCTAACTTGCCCCTCATTCTAACTTGTCCCAAATCACCACTCCATCCCCAGAGATACAGTAAAACATGGAGTCAGTTTCAGGGTTGAATGAAAAACTGAGATTGAATGAAGCTCAAGGACAGACTCAGGGACAGAGTGGGTGGGATGAGGAATAAGGTAAGTCAGAAGAATGGAGTGAAACTCTCTAATGCACACATTACTTTATAATTTGCAAAAGCTTACTAGAAGTTCAAAGGTCCTTTTTTCAACATATTCTCAATCCACCACCAACCCGCCCACTTAGGAAAGCAGAGTCGTGTCCACAGGGAGAGGCTTTTGCTGATGCCTCTGTAAACTCTGTGGTCCCTCTCATAAAGTGCACCATTACGGGTGAGGCTGAGACCTGACACACCACTACTGGACCTACTGGGAGTGGCATAAACTAGGGAATACGCAGCTTATCCATTCCCCTCCAAGAAAATGAATAACACCGTGGATAAATTTGCTGCTTAACTTGCCAGTACTCATGAGTTGCATGATTTAGGGAACATTACAATCCTATTGTATCCTTGTCGCCCCAGCAAGCTTGGCCCTTCAGCCCTCCTCAAATGTACCTAATGACCCCCTCCTTTGGGGTGACTCCTCATAAAGAATAATTCTCCACAGAGCCCCCAGCCCACAGGGGTGGCCATATTTGGGCAGTTCCCAGTCCCATGGGCTTGGCTACCTGGGGAGCAGATTTTGGGTCTGGATCTCCCTGGGCAGTGGGTCCTGGGCTTAGATCTTTACCTAGGGGATTCTCTTCCCCTTCCATTCTCCTCCTCCTCCCCGATTGCTATAAATATTTCAATAAAATAGAAAAGACAAAGAAAATCCCATTGTTACATATCTGATTTCACAAAATCCCCTTCACTCCTCTTGAAAGAACTCTGATCTGTAAAATTAAAAAGGAGTAAAAATTAAACGCATGTGAGAGTCCTGAGAATTTTGCAACATGCTTTGCGATATGCAGAGAGTTTCCAAATCACAACCTTGGGAATTCAGTTAGTGACAGCACATCAATTTATAAGAACACAGGTATTATTCTTTGTCCCATTCACTGCGAGAGGAGAGAGGAATGAGCTGAGCAGGAAACATGAAGGAAAGAAAAGAAAACAGACCCAACTGCGGTACAGTTAGTCCAAGCCTCAAGCACTCAACATGCCAATGAACAGCATCCAAAGAAGTCTGCTCAATTTGAACACACTTCCTGCCGATGTCACCTTCCAAGGAGCTCTAACTTTGTGGGAGAGCTTTGGTGACGGGGTGGAAAAGGACATGATACACAAATTTCACCCGGTTTCCATGAGTTTCAGAATTATAAAGAATTCACACCTTGAAATCAGAGTAGATGGAATTGGTGGAAATACAGCTAACCTCACATGATATTCATTATTCTTGCAGATCCTAATAATTGTTAATAAAATGTGAATCTATTTTAGCTACATATTCATAAAGTTTATTGTTAGAATAATTAAATACCTAATTCTTCTTAGATAGAGTATCTGAGCCTAATAATCAAACTTTTGAATTGTCCACACTCATGGGCCTTTAAAGGTATAAACGAAATCAAAAGTTTGTCCCTAGAAATTGTAAAGAACACTGTACCATTCTGAATAACACGGACAGCTAAAGATATGAGAAACTATGTTCTTCTGAATATGAAAGTATATTTGTATTCAGGTAAATGTAATATGCAATGATCTAAGTAAATTTTTTTCAGGGCCCACATATTTATTATATTATCATAAAGTACACTTCTTAAAGTATTAATGTATGCATTATATGTATATATGCATCTAATATAATATATATTATATTATATGTAATACATGATATATCATAAAATCACATTATAAAACAAATTTACTGTATTATGTGCTCTTCTACACAATTACAGCTTATGATCAATTATATGTGTTCTTCAATTTCTTTAGTCCTATGGAGTTCTTTTCTTCTCATTCCCAGTCATCTTCTTTCTTCTTTTTTTTTTTTCTGCCTTGACTATGCCTGTTCTCTCCCTGAGAACATATCAGTAATACCGGGGCCCAAGGCTTCTTTCTCTCTCTCCCTCCCCCTTCCCCGAACTCAGCTAGGCCCATACTCTTCCCTGAGAATGGAGCACTAATAAACCTTACCTGCATTAAAAAAAAAAAAGAAAGCATTTACAGAAGGGTGTTTATCAGCCTAGGATTTGAATTAGGTCTAGAGCTTGAGTGATTTGGGAACTCAATGTAATGATTCAGGATTAGGTGAAGCAGGCAGGTTGCAGTCACTTCATTGTTATTATAAGGGTATAGAATGGGTTTTCCAACAAATTGTCTATGAAAACTTTTATGGTTTTACTTTTTTTCTCCCAGAGCAGTTTGTGGAAACAGGGATTGGTCCCGCCTTTTTGAGTCAGGGTAAATTTCCATTTTCAGTTTTCCTTTCTGACTTCTTTTTTTATTATTAAATTTACTGGGGTGACACAAGTTAGTAAAATTATGGACATTTCAAGTGTGAATTCTTATATCATAAATATATTACATTGTGTGTTGGCCACCCAGATCAGGTCTCCTTCCATCACCATTTATTTGACTCCCTTTTCTCTCTTCTACCACCCCTGACCTCTGACCCTCTGGTAAACACTAAACTGATGCCTATCTCCTTTCTGTCTTTATTTCTCATGAGAAAACATAAAAACAGACTATTTTAAATTTCAGTATCTTAAAAAAAACACATTTGCATATCACCCATAGAATGGTAAGTGTATGCTAAATCAGTTCAGTACTGTGCTTTGACAAGTTTGAATCTAGGATTATTTCACTCCATTCACCTCCATTTGATACAAATGTTACTGAATTCTGGAACATCTCCAGTAACTCCTGGGCCACCCTATTCACCAGGCTTCTGATATTAGAGGTTGAATCACATTACCCAGTCTGTCATTGCATTTTTTTAAACAACAAGAATTTTAATGCATATATGTAACTATACAAACATAATGTGGGAAAGATATCTACTGAGGCAAATGGCTAGGGGGAAAAAGGAAGCACCTATAAACAGCAGTGGGCATCCTGACAGTTCTGCGACTAGACAAAACTTGTCCAGAGATTGGGTTAGGGGATGAGACCAGAGACATCAGTTGATACGCAGCTCAGTTTTGGCCTCCACTATAAGGTGTCTTAATTCCAGTGTAGTTTTGAACTGGGCTCATCCACCTTTAAAGACACACACACACATACACACACACACACACACACACACAGGCAATACACATCCAACACAACACACACACACACACTCCAGAGGCTTGGTCCTCTGGCTTGCTGTTGGATGAGTGCAGGTAAAATGTCACTTATGGGGCTAAGCCGCCTTCCAGTGTTGAAGGCCACTGATGGTTGAATCCTTAGGTCTCTTTGCCTACTCAGACTGTGGGTGGAGACATAAGCTGTTGGAATGTTGACACTGGGTGGTATGATTTCAAGTCAGAAAAGTGCTATGTACAATGGGAAGTGTGTCTTCCAGAGGCCAGGTGGAGACTTGAAAATAACAGCTTAGGGAGGAGGTGTGGTATCCATGGTCTCCGAATTGTTGACAGGGTTTGCAGCGGCTCTGGTGGTATCCATGGGCTCCGAATCGTCGACAGGGTTTGCAAGGGCGCTGGTGGTATCCATGGGCTCCGAATCGTCGACAGGGTTTGCAGCGGCGCTGTTTGCTGGAGCATGGGTGGCTGCAGAATTCACGAGGGGCTGCTTAGTGCGACCTGCTGCACTGAGGACAGAGGTTTTCCTTTTCCGACCACCGCAGGTGCCTGATGTGGGCTGAGGGGTGCTTTGGGGACCACCTCCATAGCACGGTGCAAGCCGCAGGTACTTCGATGCAGGTGGGCCAGTGGAGGAGTGGACTGAGTTTGGAGGGTTTGCCACCCGGCAATAAGCTCGCGGGTGTCGGTGAGACCGCTTCAAGCAGCATGGTGGAGAGGTAGCTCGGGGGCGTCTGTGAGACCTCTGAAAACGGCACGGTGGAGCTGCGAAGACAAACACATCCGAAGGCAGAGTAGTGTCGTTGTCAGTGACATCAGCATCAGTGACAGTCGGATGACCGGTCAGATTGGCCGATGCATTGGTCGTTTTATCTTCCATGATCTTGTTGCACTGACAAGTAGGCTTCTTCAAGGTGACGGGGTTTTTGTCAAGAGCTAAGCGAGGCAATTTACAGGGCACGGGCAATTCCCCTCAATCCCACATCAGTGGTGGCAGGGGTAGCGAAAGCAGCATGGGAATCTTGCGCTTGCCGAGCCTGCGGCTGGTAGATGCCAGTGAAGAACTTCTCCCTGGTGGGCTATCCGCAGGCTTGTTCTGTGCATCTCCTTACCCGACCTGAGTGAGTCTGGATGGATCTGCGCATGGTCTTCACCCAGGACTTCCTTTGTGGATCTCTCTGGCAGCAGGGAGCAGCGTGGGGTTGGGGCAGACAGCGCTGCAGTTTCTGAATCAGGCTTTGGAGGCGGCGTGGCATCTCCAGCAGGGCTGCCTGAGCTCTGGACCACCTGGCTCTCGGAAGGAGAGCTCATGGGAGCCTCCGGGGCATTTTCACTCAAGCTGGATTCTGGGTGCTTGGCACCGACGTCCAGAGGCCCAGCACTTCCCTTGTCAGAAATGACGGCTCCAGGGGTCTTCGGGAGTCTCGCCTGTCCACGGAGGTCCCCACTACCAGAGTGGCTGTTCTGATCGTCCTGGCCGTTGGTCTCCACATGATGTTCTTCATGCTCTGCCATCCCATTCTGGGGCTTTCCTTGGACCTTCACCTTCTTCTCCTTGGAGCCAGGCTTTGGGGTGCTACTGGATGGTCCTGGCACCAAAGAGATGACTACCTGCTCACGTGGGAAACGTGGGTGAGTAAAATTTCGCACTGGAGGAGGGATCCTTATGGTTCCCGAGAGTCTGAGCTGACTGGAAAGCGACTGGACAGGCTTCTTTGGAGGGTCCTTCCAGTTCACCAATGGCCGCAGGCTCCCCACAGGGGCATATCTTCCCTGTTGTAAAGGGTATGCCCTCCTCCTCTGGGTGTGCGAGCTGGCTGGTAAGCACACACGAGCGCGGTGGCTGAGACCAGTGCGGAGGGCACGTGCTGGAGCCGCAGGGTGGTTCCGGGCAGGGGGACCATCGTTGCTGCGGACTGGGAAAATCGGGCGACGGCCACCCGGCAAGCTGTGACGCTCACCAGGCAAGGTATTGCGGAGGAATAGGCGGCGGAAGAGGAGCGGAATCTTGCTAAGGGTATTGCCCATCTAGAGCCAGTTGTGCGCCAAACGAACCCGACAGAAGAGCACGAAACAGAGCGCGTCTCCTAGTTTCTCGCTCTTGCTCGAGGTCTAGCAACGCACTGAACTAACTGTCCAGCCAGGCGCTTGTGACGTCTCCCTGGAACCTGTCACAGAGAAAGCTACACTCCCAGGACCAACACGTGATGCGATACGTCAAAGGTCAAAGGGCAAGGCCTCAGGGGCCAGCTAACCCCTTCTGGACTTCCCAGAGCCTGAGAGTTCCTGCAGCGGGTTACAGGTGTTTGGCACCACATGGGCCACCACGTGGGGTAAAACAGCATTTCAACAGACCATTCCTCGACTCGTATAGTTGGTAGCGGCTTAGACAGGATTCAAACCCAGCTTGTGTGATCACAGTGTTTCCTATTAGCATATTCATCATGTGGGATCTTTTTCTTCCTTCCTTTGTCCTTCCTTCCTTCCATCCTTCCTACCTTCCTTCCTTCCTTCTCTCTCTCTCTCTCTCTCTCCCTCTCTCCCTCTACTTCCTTTCTACCCCGTCACCTGGCCTGGATATCTTAGGGGAAGAACTTATTTCTCTAGTTTCTAGTTCCCCGTAATGTGCCAAGTTATACCCTTACATA
This sequence comes from Hipposideros armiger, assembly GCF_001890085.2. Classification (NCBI taxonomy): domain Eukaryota; kingdom Metazoa; phylum Chordata; class Mammalia; order Chiroptera; family Hipposideridae; genus Hipposideros; species Hipposideros armiger. The sequence goes on from NW_017731537.1 coordinate 1,438,170, forward strand.
GGGATATTCTCGCAGCCTAGAAAGCTTTGCTCCCTGTTTGAATCAATTCCATCTTCACTTGCTCAGGCAATTCTTCACCATGTCAAAGCCCCATCATGAGCTCTCTTCCTTACTAGGTACTTCCTGTTAGCAGCTCTGATACCATGTGCAACGATCAGATTTTATACTGCCGGACAAAATTAACCCGCAGGAAAAACAATTGTTTGATCTTTGAATTCTTGGGAGGAAGCTACCATATTTATATGCCTTGGTATTATTAGCAAAGATGCACTTGTGACTTTAAGAATGTAACAGGAAATGAACTAAATAGAATCTATACAAGAAAACATCAACAAATCTCTTGAGAGTCTTTTAAAAAGGAGGAAAACGTCCAGATCGAACAATTATACAAATAAACTAAGACAGGATTTGAGAAGACCGTGACTCGGTTGTGTTCTCTCCCTCTCCCTTTGCTGAGGGGAAAAGAGAACCACCACTTAGGTGGCGACACAGGCCGGTGCAGCCTTCTGCTCTCAGCCTTACAGCTCGCTGTCTTGGTACCTGGTGAGCTGCAGGTCCACAAACCGCTCTCCACTAACACACATTAGAAATCATCCCTAGTGAACAGGTGGTCGTATCACTTGCCCCACCTGTGCAACACACTCTCCTGGCAAACATTTTGAAACAAGCTGTGCTTTGGTTTTTGTCCTTTTCATTTTTTATTTTAAGAAAAAGCTTCTTGGACTCTATTGATCAGGATTTTTAAAAGAATTTTCGTCTTTGAGTTCCAAATTAACAAAAAACCTCTTACTAGCCAACTAGGTTTCAGCGTACTGCACTAATATTCCTTAGACCAGTTTATCAAAAAACATGTGAAGGGCTGGTTATTCTAGGGACAGAATTCTGTAGGGAATAAGTCTTTGAAGTGACAGAAATCTAACTACACAGTAATTAATTAAGCCTACTCCCTGCCCATTCCTCCCATGGGCCAAGGCCACGCTCACAAAAACTGTGTGTTAGATGTTATTGCCCCCAATTTGTGGAAAGAACACTGAATTTAATAACGTTTAAAGTCACTTTCACTTAGCTAAATGAGTGTCTGATTCAAACCAGGTATAGCGAATCCCCAAATATGTGTTTTTCAGGGCAGGGAAGAGAAAGTTTGCTGTAGGCAGGAGTTAGTGGGTGAAACACCAATCCTTACCCCTTCCCACCTCCACCAGAGTAGCTCCATTCTGCTCTGTTGCACGTCTGGAGCATCTGGCTGAGATTCTATTGAAAGAAATGCATCTGCTGGTTAGAAAGAAAAGACAACACCCTGCATTACACTACTCAGATATTTTGAGGCTACGTTAAATAAGACCTGGCATTGATTTATTATCAAAATTCTCAGTGGTTCTCAAATCTTGTGTACTTAAGAATCAACTTAGGTGCTTGTGTAACCTGGAGATTTCTAAGCCCCACCCGCAGAGATCTGAGGCTGACTGGTCTGGAGTGAAGCACAAGAATGTGCAGTTTTAACACACTCCCCAGGAGAATTTGATGCAGGTGGAGAGAGAGCTGCATTTTTGAAAAACCAAGCAAAGACATTTTGAAATCAATGTAACCTTTGAGTGCTAGAAGGGGTCTAAACTTACCCCGTCGGCATAAGTGCCATCCCTTTGAAGACCCTCTTTGAACGGTCCAGCAAAGACATTTCTTAAATCCAGAATCTCCAGCCTGACATGAAGTTGGGGAGAGAATAGTTACTGCAATGGGAAAGAGCAGATGAGTCTTAGGACTGAATATAAACTCCTTCCTTTAAGATGAGGCGCTAATGTTCGAAAAAGGGACTTACAGAGGGGAAACCCTCAATTAGGAGAACAAGGGAGCAGAAACAAAAGAGATGAACAAAGAAAGTATCCTCCTGAATAATGCTGAGTAGTATTTCTTAGGAACTCAGAGATGGGCACATTTCTAATCTGCGAATCATTGCCTGACAGTCGGCTACTGGCCAGTCCCTTTCACCTGAGAGGATGTCCTGAGAATCCTCCCTCCTGGGACTCAGCATTAGCTGACGCCCATTCTCCTTTCTTCATAGATGCTTTTCTTCAGTGTGATGGGTTTTCATTTTTAGTCTTGATGTATTTGATCTCTCCTGTAAGGCTTCTTTAGCCTTTTTTAAAAACATGTTCTTAGAAGTTCTCAAAGTTGAGCATCATATAGCTCTTAAAACTTTTAAATCTTTGATTATATTAGTAAATACTGAAAATACCTAAATTCTTTTGGTAAAGAATTTTCATAAACACACTTCATTCTTATGAACATGCTTAAACATTTTCTTAACTTCAAAATATGTGATATCTATTAAATTTTGAGCTTATTACTCAGAAATTTATACAATTCTTAAAGCAGTCATCACCTGCTTCTCACCCTTTGATGTCAACATTTGTAACTTCTTAAATACGGCCTTCATCAATTACTGAAGGCCCATTCTAGTAACACAATCATAGAAACCACAGTTACAAACCAAAAACCAGCACAGTTAAATCTTGGAGAAACAGGTTTAAGGTTTTTGTTGTTGCTGCTTGACTTTTGTTTTAATTAAAAGATAATATCAACTTCCAGGAAAGGGGTCTGTCCAAAGAGTATGAAAGTCCCAGCGGGGAACCAGAGAACTAAGCAGGCCAACTAAGGAAAGTACCAAGTTGTATGACCTTGTCCAACCCTTCATGCCCCTCCTTAGGCACACTGATAAATAATTCTTTGGCAACAAAACTGAATACAGACACCATGAACCAGGGGGTTACGGTGTACAGTATTCCTCCTAACATTACCAGAGCTGGCTCAGAATCTGAGCCTCCAGGAAGAAGGTACCATAAACTATAGTGGATAAGGACTGGGGAAAGTAAGTCTGGATAGAAAGCAAAGTAATCAAGCCTAGAGAAAGATTTGATGACAATCAGTGCTAAAGATTTACCTCTCAGAAATGAAGTACTGACCACCAACCCCTGAGATCCTGGCAAAATGCAAACATAAGACTTGCCTGATCCTACCCTCATTTCCTCCTCTGCACCCCCTTTATCACCTTCGTTGCCCCCAAGTTCTACACAGAAGGTTCAGGCTTTGGGCTGAAATGTTGCCTTAGTACTTTTAATCCTAATGTTTTATGAGTATAGTGCATCCCACTGGTCTGCAATAAGATTTGTTTTCTACATTAGCCGTTTCATGGGTGTGTGCATTCTATAAAATTATGAATCAAACTCATGGGATAAAAATGATGTCAAACTCTATGTGTATTCATGATGGTGTCATATATATATATATATATATATATATATATATATATATATATATATATGACTGTCAGACCCCAATTCTAATTATGTGTATTACTGAACACATATTCACAAATGAGTAAAACTCAAGATCATAAGCTCTATTAATTTTAATGCTTCCAAGATGAGTCAGAATTTTTTAAAAAAATGGCTCCTTTGCTTAGCTCCTTAGCTCTGGAAGTTGTTTTAAATCAGTGAAATTGGTTGTCCTGAAATGTTTAAGTTGATACAGAGTTTTCCCTCCACTTCTGAGGATTCTTCCCAGTCATTAAAGAGGTTTCATACGTTAATATTAAATAAAATTTCCCCTGATAACTTTTAATATTTTTAATAGAATAGGCATCCTTTGCCTAATATTAGGCTGTTTAAGATGATGTATAAACTCTTATAGCTTGAATTTCATTAGTTCTACTTTCTCTATGAACTGCTATGTTATTTCCCCACTACTCAAATCTAAAATATCATGTGACAATAAACATTGAACAAGATGAATTCCATAGCAATATTGGTTAATAGAATTCACCATAACTAAGAAAAATGTTACCATAAATACGTATTAAGACCCTTTTTATAAAATCCCAGAATATTAAACATTCACAAATGCTCCAAAATTTAAATTAAATATTCTTATAGACTACAAACTTGTAAAATGTGTCATCCAAAGAAATAGTGCAAGCAAAAATGTTGGTTTAGAGACACTAAGAGTGATTTCTTAAAAACCAATACTTAGCTTTCTACTCACAGTTAAATTCAGATAAATGTGACTCCATAAATATATATCTATTCTGATATTAAGAGACCTGTGATATGGCGTGGTATGACATTTTGGTAGTCTCCTTTTACTCATATAATAACTTATTCATTCCATAAATAAATATACTGAAGGTGCCAAAAAAAATGCATACCCATGACTTATATTCATTGTTTGTTATTGGTACATATTGACTATTACAATTTTAATGCAGTTTTTTCCTTTCTTAAAATGTATATACATTTTTTTGGCAAGCTCTCTCTCTCTCTCTCTTTCTCTCTCTCTCTCTCTCCATATATATATATATATATATATATATATATATATGTGTGTGTGTATATATATACATATATATACATATATATATTATATATTCCACATATTCTACATATTCCACATATTCTACATATTCTACATATTCCATATATTCTACATATTCCATATATTCTACATATTCCATATATTCTACATATTCCATATATTCTACTTTCTATATAGAATATAAACCTATTATTGTCAATGTGACTCCACGAGGGAGTCAATGGTGATGATGATGAGGAGAGTGATGATGAGACACCTCTAAACTTGGAACAATTTTAAGACTTTATAAGAGGAGAAGAAAAAAAACACCAATAAGATTTTTCTGAGGAAAAATTATAACTATCCTGTATTGATTTTTTTAATAAAAAATAATAAAACATTTTTGGATTTTTTTTTAATGATTTGTTTTTTGTGGGAGGGAACTTTGTTGCAGTTTCATGGTGGAAAATGCAACAACCAGAACCAGCTGCATAATCTTGTGTTCTGTGGATATTCCTGGAGCAGAACTGAGTACCAGTTAAAATACATTTTTTATTCTATATTAGAATATTTATTCTAATATAGAATATTTAGAATATATATTTCTAATATAGATTATTCTGTATATAGAACATATTTCTATATACAGAATAATCTATATTAGAAATACATATATTTGATATGTAATAAATATATTCAGTAATAGTTTCAGAATTATTCAGAATAATATATATTAAATAATAATTGTTATATTGATTGAAATAATATTTTGGATGTACTGACTTAAATAAAATATATGTTATTTCACACATTCTTTTCACTTTTTATTATGGATACTAGAAAATTTTAATAGCTCTCATGTTTTTATTTGCTAGTGCTGATCTAAGGAAGACTGACAATAAAATGGTAAATGAAAAATAAATATAAAATAGTTTTTACATAATAAAAGTATTGTGAATCTGATAATAAGAAATCAATGATAGATTCTTGGTCAAGATACAGGTGTAGGTAAATGCTGTGCTCACCTTCTGTCACGACCACATCAAAATTACAATTAAACTACAGAAAAACCATCATTGAGAGTTGCGTGAATTCTAGCTGAACCAAAGCCCTACAACTAAGGACATACAGAAGAAGCCACCTTGAGACTGATAAGAGGGACAGAGACACAGAATAGGCTGGTCCCACACATGTGTGTGACCATTAAAAACAGAAATGGATATTCAGCTTCAGAGTTCCCCCCACCCAGAAAAGGAAAGAGACCAAGCCCAATACCAGGATCCCTAGGCCAAGGTTCCAGCACCAAGGAGAGAAGTGCTTATAACTTCTGGCTGTGAAAAGCAGTGGAGATTATGGCTGGGTGAGACAGAGGGCGGTTGCAGTCTCAGGTTCTCTTCTTAAAGGGCCTGTGTAGAAACTTACTTGCTCTGAGCTGCAGTACTGGGACAGCAGTTGGAACAGTGCCAAGAACATACAGGGAAGAACTGAAGTGTCTAGTCTCAGGGTACGGGCTGGAGGGGCAGCTTCCTCCTGGAGGGAGCAGCTGGTGGAAGCCATTATTTCTTTGTTGAGCCTTCCTTCCACCCAGCGTGCAGATGCAGGTGGCCACCATATCTGAATCTCCATCAAACTGACTATCCCTTTTCGTCCACCCCACAATGCTGATTGCCTCAGACCCCACCACACCCAACTTTCAAGCACACCTGAGCTGCTTCCACAGGCTTTCTGTACAAAGGCCTATCTTAGCTCATGCTGTGGAGTTTCCTAAAAACTCTCAAAGGTTCACAAAATGCCAACAAGAAGCATCTGACTTGACTTTGGCATGTCTGGAACCTCAGACTGAGCAGGCCCAAGCCCAGCATTAGCAATAGCTGGCCTCCTGAGGCACCCCCAAACCCACTATGGGTAGCAGGATATGCATATTGTTTTGTGGTTCATGCTAGGTGGCCCAGGGCAGGGCACAGACTGTCGCTGAACATGGACTGTACAGGTCCCTTCCCAAGAGGCCCCAGGGCTGGCAGGCCCAGTGGCCAGATTTGAACCAAGCCAGAGCATCACCCGACCACCTCGAACGGCAACACCCCAAAAGGGCACACAGGACAGGCACCAGAGCCCTGCTAAAGAGAACCCTGCTCTGTAGGATCAGCACCTGCACAACAGCTCCCTAACTGGAGTCATAGCCAGTCCTCACAACCAATGCCCAAGAGTCAATGTCTCCCACTGACATGCAAATGCCAACCAGGATCAAGTACAACAGGGGGGCACACACGACCCACACAAAGGGCACACACAACCCAATAAAGGAGACACCTGGAGCACCCAGCACTGGTGATCAGGGAGACTGAGCCACTGGGCCCCACAGGACACCTACTACATAAGGCCACTCTACTAAGACAGGGAGGCATTGCAGCTCTACCTAATAGATAGAAACAAATACAAGGAGGCAGCCAAAATGGGGAGACAAAGAAACATGCCCTAAATTAAAGAACAAAACAAACTCCAAGGAAAAGAGTAAACACAATGGAGACAAGCAATCTACCAGATGCAGAGTTCAAAACGCTGGTTATAAGGATGCTCAGTGATCTCAGGGAGAACTTCAACAAACAGATAGGCAATATAAACATGCAGATAGAAAACATAAAAAAGAACCAGTCAGAAATAAAGACGACAGTAACTGAAATAAAGAATATATTAGAGGGAATCAACAGTAGGCTAGATGAAGCAGAGAACTGAATCAGTGATTTAGAAGATAAGGTAGCAGAGAACACCCAATCAGAACAGCAAAAAGAAAAAAGAATAAAAAAAAACAATGAGGATAGTTTTGGAGGCCTCTGGGACAACATCAAGCATACCAACATTTGCAATACAGGGGTACCAGAAGGAGAAGAGGAGAGAAAGAAATTAAAATTTTATTTAAAAAAATAATTATGGAAAGCTCCCCAAATCTGACAAAGGAAATAGATATAAAAGCCCAGGAAGTGCAGACAGTCCCGAACAAGATGAACCCAAAGAGGCTCACACCAAGACATATCGAAATTATAATGCCAAGGCTTAAAGACAAAGAGACAATCTTAAAAGCAGCCAGAGAAAAGCAGTTAGTTACCTACAAGGGAGCTCCCATAAGACTGTCGGCTGATTTCTCCATAGAAACTTTGCAGGCTTGAAGGGATTGGCAAGAAATCTTCAAAGTGATGAAAAGCAAGGACATACAACCAACATTACTCTACCCAACGAAGCTAGCATTTAGACTCAAAGGAATAGATAAAGAACTTCCCAGACAAGTAAAGGCTAAAGGAGTTCATCACCACCAAAGTAATATTATAAGAGATGTTAAAGGGACTACTTTAAGAAGAAAAAAAATTTTTTTAATATGAATAATAAAATAGCAATAACTACATACCTATTAAAATTACTGTAAATGTTAATGGATTAAATGCTCCAATCAAAAGATGGGGTGGCTGATTGGATAAGAAAATAACACCCTTACATATGCTGTCTACAAGAGACTCACTTCAGATGGAAACTCTCACACACACACACACACACACACACACACACACACACACACACACTGAAAATAAAGAGATGGGGAAAAGATACCTCATGAAAATGAAAACAAAGAAAAAAAACTGAGATAACAATACTTACACCAGGCAAAATTGCTTCTAAAACAAAGGCTTTTAAAACAGGGAATAAAGGACCCAGTATTCTTACTTCTGGGTATTAATCAAAAGAAACCCAAAATGCTACTTTGGGGGGATGTGTATATCCATATGTTCATTGCAGATTATTTACAGTGGCCAATATGTGGAGGCAGCCTGGGTGTCCACTGATGGGAGAATGGATAAAGAGTAGGTGGTACAATGGAATATTGTTTGGCCATGGAAGGGAATGGGTTCTTGCCATCTGCAGTGGCATGGATGGACCTGGAGGGTATTTTCCTGAGCGGAGTATGTCAGACAGAGAAAGACAGGCGCAAGGTGATTTTGCTTGTGTGTGGAACCTAAAAGAACATAAAAGCAAACAAACAAAATAGAAACAAACTCATAGATACACAGAACATTTTGATGGTTGCCAGATGGGCGAGAATTTGGGAGGGGTGGTGAATAAAAAAGGGAATGGGATTAAGAAGTACAAGTTGGTAATTCAGTAGCCATGGGGATGTAGGCAAATGCATAAGGAATACACTCAATAATATTGTAATAACTCTGTATGGTGTCAGATGGGTATTAGATTTATTAGAGTGATAGATATAGGGGGTTGGGGTGCAGGGGGGAAAAGGTGAAGGGATTGAGAAGTACAAATTGGTAGTTACAAAATAATCACGGGGAAGTAAAGTGCAGAAAATATAGTCACTGATATGGTAATACCTATGGATAGTGCCCAGTGGGTACTTGACTTCTCAGGGGGATCAATTCTTAAATTATATAAATGTCTAAGCACCAGGCTGTACACCTGAAATTCATAAAAAATAATATTGAAAAATAACATTTTTTAATAATATTGAAAAATTTGAAACGGGGGGGAAGGTGAAGAGGATAAGAGGTTCAAATTTCCAGGAACAAAACAAATAAGTCATAAGGAGCTAATGTACAGCATGGGAATGTCATCAATAATATTGTGATAGCGTGGTACAGTGTCAGATGGTTGCTGGGCTTATCATGGTGATCACTTCTTTAGGTATATAAATGTTGAATAACTATGGTGTTTACCTGAAACATATATGATATGTATATAAGCTATATTTTAATAAAAATCTTTAAAAATAAGTCATGATAGAGTAACTAGGAGGTTGAATAAAGGCCATCCAAAGATATTAAGTCCTAACGGCTAGAACTTTTAAATGTTATCTTACTTGAGAAAAGGTTCTTTATAGATGGGATTAAATAAAAGATATTGGGTGGAGGAGATTACCCTGGATTACATGGATGGGTCTTCAATGTCATCATAAGTATCTTTCTAAGAGAATGGCAAAGGAGAAAACAGAGACTGAAGAGAAGAGGCAACATGACTATGAAGACAGAGGATGGAGTGATGTAGGCACAAGTCAAAGAATGCAGACAGTACCCAGAAGCTTGAAGGGGCAAAGAGTGAATTCTTCCCTAGAGTCTCCAGAGGGAGCATGGCCCTGCCAACCCCTTGATATGGGACTTAAGGGCTCCAGAACTGTGAGAGAATACATTTATGTTGTTCTAAGCCTCCCAGTTTGTGGTAATTTCTTACAACAGCCACAGGGAACTAATACAGGGCATAATCATGAGAAGAGGTGCTTTGGAAAGGAATTTAAAGTAATCAGGAGAGGAACTTCCTCGAATGGAATATCCAGGAGAACATCTATCTGAAAAACCTACATTTAAGTGATATTTAAATAACAAGAAGGTGCTGACCATTTGAAGAGACCGAAGACAGCATTCCAATCACAGGGAACAAGATAGGAACAAACACTGAGATGGGAAAAAGCTTCATCTCTTCAGGAACAGAAAACAGGCCAAAGTTTGTGAAACATGCTGAGCAAAGGGGAGCATGACTCAAGAAGAAAATGGAGAGATACGCAGAAGAGGCGAGGAGAGGTCTTGCTGGTAATAGAGGACCACATTTGCCATGATGTGTATGGATTTGATTTTAATTATAACCAACTATATATTTTATTTTAATTATAACCAATTATTTTATTACAACC
>NW_017731537.1:1450541-1470118 GCF_001890085.2 Hipposideros armiger
CACAATGAAATATTATTCGGCCATAAAAAATGATATAATACTGACATTAATGACAACATGGCTAGATCTTGAGATTGTTATGCTAAGCAAAGTAATTCCGACATAAAAAGTTGAGAACCATATGATTTCACTCATATGTGAAATATAAAACTGAAAGCAACAAACAAACAAGACAAACAAACAAAAACTCATAGACACAGGCAATAGTTTAGTGGTTACCAGAGGGTAAGGGAAAAGAGGGGGTGGTAGAAGAGGGTAAAGGGAGTTAAATATATGATGATGGAAGGAGAACTGACTTTGGGTGGTAAACACACAATGCAACATATAGATAATGTATTACAGAATTGTACACTTGAAACCTATATAATTTTACTAACCAATGGCACCCTTATCAATGTGATAATTTTTTTAAAATGAGCATCACAATTTAGACAAGACCATTTGGAAAAAGAAAATCAATAAAGAAAAGTGTCTATACTGAAACAAAACAGTCTTTTAGCCATACTTCTTAGAGCTATCACTAGTTACCTTAGTAAGGAAGAAGTCATTAACAATATCAGAACCCACTGGCATCCTCAATTGTATATACTGTATATATCAGAAAGTGGATCTAAATATGTTCCACAAACAACAGTTAGTTACTGTTAAAGAGACTTCTCTGAATTACACGGACCCTGATTCTTTCTCTCCAGATAGGTGATATATTACATACTACACATACTGGGCCAAACACATGGTGAGTGGACTAAATCATAAGAGCATAAACAATCATGTCCAAAAATATCCAAAGCCTTGTGACTTAAGTGATAACAAAAAAAATGTGTGAGATATCAGCAACATGGGAAAACAAGTTACATCACAATCCCTCAGATGTTAAAGTGTGCGTCGCTTTTATAGTTTCAGGTCTATCTCCATTCCTTCATTTCCTGTGACCTTCTATAATTGCCAATTTAGCACGAGGAAACAAAATGCAGTTCGGCCTGTTCACATCAGACTTCCAACTTCCTGGTAAAAACCCACTCTGTGTTCTTGTGTCATAATCAGTCATTAGCATATCATAGATTAGTTTTTAGGTATCAACATAATTTGTTACTATTTCAGTCTCTTCCTTTGTTTTTTTAATGAGTTCTGTGGAAAATATATTTGGCAAACTGGATTTCTTTGAGAATACCAAATGACCTAGCCCAGATATCTTCAACCAAAATGACAACAGCATTTAACATTAATTTCAATCCCTGCTAATGTCAATTATTCTACTCTCCTGCTGAGAAATTCTAATATTGAAAATAAAAATATCTAGACTAGGAAATGAGATAATAATGCTTTGATGCATTACAGTGGGAAGGCTGTAATCTTTTTCATAGACTATTTGTTTCTCCTGGGGGCAGGAGGGTAGAGGATGGTATATAGGTGCTTTTAGTTTGCATTGACTCATGGTGTTAGAATTTCACTCTGCTCAAGGAATCTAGAGATAATTACTACTTGTGATGAGTTTGTTATTTTCAAAATTTGACCCATTACAAGGTTTGCTGACAATGTTTGCTCAGACCCCAAATCCTTCTGATTTCTTTTCTCTCTTAGGGAAAAGTTTCTTTACAAAGATTTGTGAATCTGATTGAAATACATAACTTTGCTTATTTTTTTCAGCTGTAACTCAGGAAATGAAAATCTAAGCTATTCATGACTAAAATGAAGATGTAGTATAACTGGAGATTCAGGAAAAGCATTAACCTAATTAAAACACATCTTTTATTAGTGGAGGAGCAATAATTTTTTTTAAAAACTGGCTTAAAGTTATATTTTCAAATTTTCTGGTTTCATTTTCAGAAATGCTGGAACCAAAATTTGATGATCTTAATACACCAATTTAGAAGAAAATAGAGATATCCAACAATTTCAGGGATTTTCCTATTGGATCTTTAATTCTAGGCATACCACTTCCTGCCTAGTAGCAAGACAAAATGCAGCTTGACTGAAGTGACAGACCTAAGCTCTAAAGAGTTAATCCTGAAATTCAGGCCTTTCATTTCCAGTTGAAATTAATTAAAATAAAAGGTATATTGGCACAGAAACTATCTTCACATCCATAAGCATATCAGCCTTCCCCTTTAGGGAAAAGCAGCCTTTTCCTTCCAAGGCACTTGTAAAATTTCCCTTAGGATATAAAAACAGAATCCCAATTGACCATTCAATTGAAACGTTGAACAAGAATTCATTAACCTTGTTTATGTGATACCTTAAAAGAGACACCATCCAAATGCATTTTCCCAGTTGCTCACTTTTCACATGTAGCAAATGGCTTCCAAATGTACAGTGTTCGCGCATATTTTTGTCTTTGGTGAGAGTCATTTGTACCGTCATCGTATCCCCATGCCCACTATCTTGTTCCCACTTGAGAGCATCGTAGTTTTTTCCTAATGTTTGGAAGGCTCCTTTCTGGATCAGCACATGCCAACTGCTGCCCCATTCAGGTTTCAATCAAAGAGAGGCCTTCCCTTCATGCCACCTTACCTTGTATTATTTCGTACAGCAGTTTCAGTATGTAAAACTCTTATTTATATATTTAGTTACTTTTTCATTTCTGTTCTTTCCAACTAAAATCTTAGTTGATCAAGGCCAGAGCATCTGTGTTATTTTCCTTTATTGTTTGTGCTTAAAATAGCGCCTGGTCCCTTATAGACAAACAAATGTTTGCAAACTCCTTGACAACAGGAATATAATCTTCTATCCTCAGAAATGCTATGGACATAGTAGGTAACCAAAAGTTATTTACTCTTAAAGGATTCTACCATTACCCTCAAATATGAACAAATGAAACTAAACAATCAAATCCAGCTTAAAACTAAGATAAATACTTAGATAAAACTATGTCCTTAGGTCCAAATGCAAGTGTCTAAGAAACTGAAAGATTAAAAAAAATTGTGAAACTATGTGACCCTATTTTGCTAAGTGGATACCATAAAATCTGAATTTAAGTCCATAATAAACTGTGCAGTTGAATCATAAGTCATATTATCAAAGTTTGAATCCATACTTGAACAAGGTCATGGGGAGAGGGATATTTTAACTCTTTCAGAGTATTATGATGACATAGTTTAATAATGTAACTATTAACATTACTAATTTAACAGAAAGGATTAAGGTATCTTTAAGAAGACTCCTGTACCAAAAGTGTCCTCAAAATGGGAAAAATTAGTTCATCGTTAAGAACAGTGACAAAGAAGAAAATAACAAACAGACATAGAAGAACCTTACTAAAAAGGTTCAATTAACTTTTAAGTATTTAGTTATGTTAGCTACATAGCTGTATTAGGTGTTAAGTATAATAGGCCTAAAATAGCTATTTTGTAGGTAAAAAACAGTTAAAAATAAATAATCACATGTTGTTAAACTTACTGCATACTGAAGATTTCCTAAATGCCAAACACTTTAAAGGCAATGGGCACACTGCCTCATTTAATGCTCCCAACAAATCCATGAGCATTATCCCTATTTTACAATTGAAGAAACAGGCTCAGAAAAATTAATCAGTCTTTCCAGGGTCAAAGAGTTAGCAAATTCCAAAGTAAGGATTCAAACATGAATCTCTCAATCACCACAGCCCATTCTATTTCCGTTTTACTATCCTACACTAGGGAAGCATGTGCTTTTTTATTAATACCAACATCTTTGCTAAAAGTTCCTACTTTCTTTACTGGCTGAAGCTCCATGGTTGGATGCTTAAAACTTAGCATTATATTTAATCCTTCTTATATTACTGCTAGCAAATAAAATAGGAAAAGGGAAGTGCCTCTTGAGATATATCAGGACAATAACCAAGCCATTTCTCAGACCAATACTTATGCTCCCAAGAGGCCAAGGGAAAGCTTTGTTTTCATCTTTAAAAGTTTATTTTTCTGCTATTAATTTGCAGGATGCATGGAAAGCAAGTTTACAGGCTAAGGTAAATTGTGAAAAGCAAGATACAATGAAAAATAATGTATTCGGATTCAGATGAATCATTCAGGCTTTGGGACCAATGTACATCTAATTAAACTCAGTCTGGAGAAAATTTAGATAAAATGAGTTTAGAAGGAAATAATACGACATGGAAATACATTTTAAATGGAACAATACTTAGCTTAATACTTAAGAAACTGTTTTAAGAACTAAGGCAGAAAAATTCTCATAGAAGACTAGTAAGTTCTTACTTGTCTATGCAACAGGCATAGCAAAACAAACTGATATGGTAGATAAGGCAATGGCTATGGTGCTAGAGGCTTATAGAGTAAATTTTAAAAATGATATTGACAATTTTTTATATGTTTAAGGGAATGCCAAATGTCATCCAGTAGGGGTTTGCCTACCTTCCCTTAAACATGTTCTATATTATCAGAAGACTAAGAGCTCTCTAAGGCACGAGTAAGTAAGACAAGCTAAGGCTCCATCTTGACTTGACCTTAGTTAGTGTTATAATGGAAGGAAGGCATCGACTTCTCCAAGCTTCCTGTTCAACTGAAATCGAGGTAATAACCAGTCACAGAGTTTTGAAGAATAAAGAACATTGTGTATATGAGAAGAGTTTGTAATCTGTAAAACATTATAAAAATTAATAATAGTAACAGTAGAAGTCAAAATAAAATAAAAAGGTAATCTCTTACAGGAAGTGTTATGATCTCATTTACATAAAATTAAAATATGTGTTTATAAATGCATTAAAAAAATTTAAAGTTAACATTAGTACCATAACTAGTGACTTGCAAAAATGTCTATATTAAGTGAAAAAAGCCAATAGCATGCAGCATGATTCTATTTCATAAACAAACAATGCATCTGTGTTTATATGCTTGAATATATTTGTAGAAAGAAGAAGAAAAGTTGTGGAATTGGTCATTTCAGGCTATCGGGGAGTGAGAAGGGGAGATGTTTAACCATCATATAATGCACACACACATATGCACACATAACTATTTCATTTGCTTTCTTCTCCACATACCATATTTGTAATTAAGAAACAAATAGAATTTTACAAAATAATATTAATAATCAAAGCCTTGAAAGCAATATTAATTTTAAAAATGTCACCAAAGTGTGCAGCAGCATCCAAATTTATAGAATCACATATCTTATTAGCAGTGTTCTAGTTGATTATTCAACATATTTCAACTTGGCTAGCACTGTCAATCTAAACCATCAAAGTGATGCATTCACATTCCACTGAAACCACCCCCATAATGTCATAGTAAAGAGTACAATAAAGATCCAAAATGCCAGAGTAGATAAACACAGTACCCGAATCCTTCTTTGAACACATTAAAATTACAACTAAATTATAGAGTTTAATTTAATGGAGAATTATCTGAAGTCTATAGCTAAACAGAACTCCTGTAACTAAAAATATAAAGCAGCAGCCACATCAAGGCTGGTAGGTGGGTGGAGATGCAGAAGGAGTCCCAAACCTACGTGTGGCACTTGAGAATCAGGAGTGTTATCTCTGCCACGAAGATTCCCTCCATAAGAGTGAGAAACCCCAGCCTGGAGCACTGGTGCCAGGAAGAGGAGCCCCCACAACATCAGGGTGTGAAAAACAGCGAGTGTTCTGACCACCCGGGTGGGACAGAAGGCTGCAGGAAACCCAGATGTCCTCTTAAAAGGCCCAGGCACAGACTCACTTGTTAGCTGACACTCACCCTGGGCTCCAGTCCAGGAAGCGCAGAGAGTCCCAAACAAGATGAATCCAAACAGGCCACACCAACACACATCATAATTAAAATGTCAAAGATTAAAGACAAAAAGAGATTCCTAAAAGCAGCAAGAGAAAGGCAACTAGTAACTCATAAGGGACCTCCCATGAGATGGTCAGCTGATTTCTTAACAGAAACTTTGCAGGCAAGTAGGGATTAGAACAATATATTCAATGTGATAAAAAGCAAGGACCTACAAGCAAGATTACTCCACATACAACGCTATCATTTAAAATTGAAGGACAGATAAAAAGCTCCCCAGACAAAAAAAAGCTAAAGGAGTTCATCACCACCAAACCAGTATATCACAAGGAATGTTAGAGGGAGTTCTTTAAGATGAGAAAAAAAAGGAAAAAAAAAAAAGATCAAAATTATTAATAATAAAATGGCAATAGCTACATATCTATCAACAATTACTTTCAATGAAAATTGATTACTGAATTTCCCCATGTATAAGACGCTCCCATGTATAAGAAGCACCTTAATTTTGGGGCCTGAAATTTGAAAAAAATTGTGTCCTCCTTTGAAATCAGTAACTTCTTTTTCATCAGCAATTCTTCTTGCCTCATGCTGAACCATTTTGTGGACACAGGAATTCCAATTGCCCTTTGCTCTTCAATCCACATCTTAAATTTTTTGAGAAAGGGTGCGTCTTATACATGGGGAAATACGGTAAATGCTCCAATCAAAAGACACAGAAGAGCTGAATGGGTACAAAAACAAAACCCTTACATATGCTGTATACAACAGACTCACTTCAGATTGAAAGACACACACACAGATAGAAAGTAAATGAATGGAAAAAATTATTTCATGAAAATAGAAACAAAAAATACAACTGGAACACTCACAGAGTGTGGTACTCAGACTGCTTGACCAGCAATCCCTCTCCCAAACACATCCTCACTGGAAATATGTTCATATGTCACCAGCACAGACAGATATGTACAAGAAAGTTCATAGCAGCCTCACTTGAAATAGCAAAAACCATACTAAACTGGGATCAATGTCCAAACAGAAGAATGTGGTTTATTGATACGAACAAATACTTTAGAGCTATTAAAGTAAATGAGGTACTATCACACACGACAACATGGATGAATTTTACAAAAAATAATGTGGAGGGGAAAAGCCAGACACAAACAAGATATACAGTATTATAACTCAATTCATATAAAGTACAAAAACACATAAAACTGGTAAAGGAGTCAGCAGTTAGGAGAGTCATCATCTTTGTGTGTGTGTGTGTGTGTGTTAAAACATACATGACACAAAGTGTATCACTTTAACAATTTTTCAGTGTACAGTTTATGACATTAAGTACATTTACTTTATTGTGCAATCTGTCTCCAGAACTCTTTTTATCATTCCAAACTGAAGCTCTGTACCCATTAAACAGTAACATGCCATTCTCCCCTATCCCCAACGCCTGGTAACTGCTATTCTACTTTCTGTCCTTATAAATTTGACTAGAGTAGGTACCTCGTATAAATAGAATCACACAATATTGATCCTTTTGTGTCTGGTTTATTTCACTTAGCAAAATGTCTTCAAGATTCCTCCATGTTATAGCATGTATCAGAATTTCCTTCCTTTTTAGAAATGAGTAATATGGATGTACCACATTTTGTTTATCCATTCATCTATCAACAGGCATTCTTGTTTCCACCTTTGACTATTGTGAATAATGCTGCTATAAATACTGGTGGACAAGTATCTGTTGGAGTCTCTACTTTCCATTCTTTTCGTATATACCCAAAATAGAATTGCTAGATCATATGATAATTCAATGTTTACATTTTTTTAGGAGAACTATCTCGCTGTTTTCCATACTGGTTACACTATTTTACATTCCCAAGAGCAATGCACAAGGCTTCCCATTTATCCACATCCTCCCTAGCACTTGTTATTAATATTTTCTGGAGCTTTGAGATTGTTTTGTTTTGTTTTGTTTTGTTATTTTGTTTTGTTTTGTTTTGTTTTGCTAACATGTCCTAATGGGTGTGAAGTGGTATTTCACTGTGGTTTTGATTTCCATGACCAGTGATGTTGAGTATCTTTTCATTTACTTATTCACCATTTTTAGAGAAAGCCCTTTGTCCAGTTTCTAATCAAGTTGGGTGTGTTTTTGTTGTTATTGTTGAGTATAGGAAATCTTTGTATATTCTGAATATTAATCCCCTATCTGATACATGATTTGCAAATATCTTCTCCCATTCTGTGGGTTCCTTTTTCATTCTCTTAATAGTGTCCTTTGATGCACAAAAGTTTTAAATTTTGAGGAAGTCTAATTCACTTAGTTTTCTTCTGTTACTGTGAAGAGTCATCATCTTAGACAATGAGAGAAGAGTTAAAGGATGATCAAGAGCATCAGAGGAGCTTCTGAGGTGCTGCTAATTTTCTACACAGTTATAATTTGTGCTTTTTTCTGGTTATGCATTTTGTGAGTTTGTATGACTACAAGTACTACGTGCCAAGATATTTCCTAAAGCATTGTTTATAATAGGAAATAATTAGAAACAATGGTCCAACAATAGGGAACTGCTTAAAATAATATACAGTTTATACATGCTACTCCTATAGAATATTATATATACATTAATTTTATAATTTAAATCTATATTAATGTGAAAAGATAAAAGTGACATTATAAGTTCAGTATAGAAAACCAATGTGTATGCTATAATAGCTTATTCTAAAGTGAAAGAAAAGTCAGGAAAGATAGATATCAGCATCTTAGTGGGGCTATCTCCAGGTAGTGAAATTACAGCTAATTTTTCCCTTAATTTACCTATTTAAAATTCTAAATTTTCTACAGTGAAATTCATTATTTGGTATTAAACACATTCAAAAAGTGACTTTCCCTATGAAGGTGAAAAGTGTCATTTTTGATAAGACTTATCACAATTTAATTATTAGTTTATGAAAATGCATTTTGCAATTTTTATTAAGTGGATATGTTTACACATGCACAAGAACACATATGTACAAAGTCAGACAATTAAGTTCACGAACTCATGCTAGAAGAAGTGCTACAGACCTCATTCTGAATATCACTATGGTCACCTTTGAAGTACTCCCCTTGGGAAGCTAGGCACCAATGCCAGCACTTAGACCAAACTTCAAAGCAATTTTGGAACTCTTTTTCTGGAATGACCATCAGACCTGTCGTTGTTATTACCCCTCATGTCCTGAATGTCATCAAAATGTCTTCCTTTCAATATTTCCTTTATCTTCAAGTAAAAAAAGAAGTCATCGGGGACCAGATCAGGTGGGTTAGAAGGGTGTTCCAATACAATTATTTATTTACTGGCTAAAAACTCCCTCACAGACAGTGCCACGTGAGCTGCTACATTGTCATGATGCAAGAGCCATGAATTGTTGGCGAAAAGTTCAGGTCATCTAACTTTTTCACGCGTCCTTTCCAGCACTTCCAAATAGTAAACTTGGTTGACTGTTTGTCCAGTTGGTACAAATTCATAATGAATAATCTCTCTGATATCAAAAAAGGTTAGCAACATCGTTGCAACAAGTTTGTGAACTTAATTGTGAGACTTTGTGAATATGATGAAATGACAGTCTTCACAGCAAGCCAACACGGTCCGATTTTAGATTAAAATTTTAATGCAACCTTGCAAATAAGTTCTCACTATCTACAAGTTCACACCAGTATAGCTCCACCATATTAACAGAATTAAAAAACCCTCATGTTGATCTAGCTAGAGAACACCAAATAGGAAGGGAATATTTCATTTATGTTATTCATTTTGTACTTTGCTGGTTTGTTTCGATTTGTTGGGGTTTTTTTTTGTTATATGGATGGTTTATTTGATTTATGTATGGATTTATTTGATTTATGATTTATATTTGTATAACCAGAAAAGAGAAGACCAAAGATAGCCAATTTAGTGGGATTGGTCTGTTTTAATGGTCAATTCAGATCACTGCTATTCTGAGTTAACTGATTTTGCAGAAATTTACCATCAAGTAGGACAATCAACTCGGTCATGTCTAATTTGAATCTATCACACAGTCACAGCTTTTGGAAAAAAGAGCTCACTTCCTCAGCTTCTCTACAGTCTTGCTTTTGTACACTTTCCTTTATTTATTCCTGTTTGGTAAGCTTTCTGCCACAAAGGAGAAAGACCAAGGCTGCAAGGTAAAAATTACACTCTTTTTAGTTTCAATTACAAGAGCTACACAACGAGCTACACAACACAAGGAGAGATCAAAAGGGGGCCTTTAACGTAGCAATTGATTCTTTTCTCTCACAGTGGAGAACGGCTACCATTGCTGACTCATTAAGATAGACAGTTTCTACTCTATTTAGTTTCTGCCAGAAGCAAAATCCACATTCAGCACTTTAGCAAAAAAGTCCATGTAGGCTTTACCAAAATGTCAACAATGTATAATATTTATGTCCCTGGGCCATATAACTATTGGATTTCATGCTGGGGAAAATGTTTACAGAAAGGCTCAAGAACCATTTGACTTACTGGAAGTGCAGAGCTGCAATTCTGTTGATCTGAAATTGTGAGATCAATGTCTTCAGAGAAGAAACTATCATATTCTATAATGGGTTGAATGACAGGAAGCTCATTTGGGACTTATGACACTGTGATTCACACCTAGCTTTTGCCTGCATGCCTTTTTAACAAGGACTTTCAAATACAATAAGTGGTAATATTTGTCACTGAAGTACTCCCACCTCAATTGCATTCTGGAATTAATCATTTCTCAGTGTGTAGGTCTTGTGAGTGGTATATTCTTCTATCAAAAATATGATTTATCAACTAATAATTTTATAACATTCATCACTAAACTTCTCTGCATCACCCCCCTAGTCAAAACCATTTGCAACTACATATTTTGAAAATGAATCATTTTTTAAGTCCAATTGATCTCAATGTTTAATTTTTTTAATCAACCAAATTTTTTAAAATTTGGTAAATTATATTCAAATAAAATTAAATTTTAAAATAATCAGTATTGATTTTACTTAGAAAACCAAGGGAAAATCCTAAACATGAACTGAAATTAAGACTGCTTTTGTGACATACAAAGGTATGGCAATTAAGTTCGCAAACTTGTTTTGCAATGATGTTAATATTTTTTATATCAGAGGGATTATTCACTATGAATTTGTACCAACTGGACAAACAGTTAACCAAGTTTATTATTTCGAAGGGCTGATAAGGCTACGTGAAAGTTAGATGACCTGAACTTTTCGCCAACAATTCATGGCTCTTGCATCACGACAATGTACCAGCTCAAAAGGCACTGTCTGTGAGGGAGTTTTTAGGCAGTAAACAAATAACTGTGTTGGAACACCCTCCCTACTCACCTGATCTGGCCCCCAGTGACTTCTTTCTTTACCTGAAGATAAAGGAAATATTGAAAGGAAAACATTTTGATGACATTCAGGACATGAAGGATAATACGACAGGTCTGATGGTCATTCCAGAAAAAGAGTTCCAAAATTGCTTTTAAGCATGGATTAGGCATTTGCATAGGTGCACAGCTTCTGAAGGGGCGTACTTT
Source organism: Hipposideros armiger (assembly GCF_001890085.2). Classification (NCBI taxonomy): domain Eukaryota; kingdom Metazoa; phylum Chordata; class Mammalia; order Chiroptera; family Hipposideridae; genus Hipposideros; species Hipposideros armiger. Next base: position 1,461,806 of record NW_017731537.1, read on the forward strand.
GAAGGTGGCCATAGCGATATTCAACAACGAGGTATATAACATTTGTTCTAAGATGAGTTTGCGAATTTAATTCTCAGACCTCATAAAGTATTTTTCTATCAGTGCCTTTGTACCAGGCTCCCAAACAAGCAACACAATGTGTTATTTTGCTCAGAGACTAGCAAAAGGTATTTCAAGAAAGCACCTAATATAAGGGATTTGGAGACCACTATAAACAATTCTTATGCCCATGGAATTTCATGTGGCAAATTAACACATTAAAGACTTGTGAGTCCCAAGCACATTTTATGAGGTCACTATTACTCTGAGCCCCAAATCAGACAAAAATATTACAAAAAAAACATAACAAAACTATAAGCCAATATTCCTACTGAACATATATGCAAAAATCCTCAAGAAAATACTAGCAAACCAGATTCAGCAACACATTAAAAAGATCATACACCATAATCAAGTGGGATTCATTCCTGGTATGCAAGTTTGGTTCAATATCTACAAATCAATTAATGTAACACATCACATTAACAAAATGAAAAATAAAAATCATATGATCATATCTATAGATGCAAAAAAAGCATTTGACAAAATCCAGCAACCATTTATGATAAAAACTCTAAGCAAAGTGGGAATACATGGATCATATCAACATAATAAAGGCCATATATGATAAGTCCACAGCTAACATCGTACTCAATGGGGAAAGACTTAAACCTTTCCCCATGAGATCAGGAACAAGACAAGGCTGCCCACTTTCACCACTTCTATTCAACATAGCTCTGGAAGTTCTAGCCACAGCAATCAGACAAGAAAATGAAATAAAAGGCATCCAAATTGGTAAGGAAGAGGTAAAATTGTCATTATATGCAGATGACATACTATATATAGACAGAATCCCAAAGACTCCACAAAAAAACTGTCAGAAACGATAAATGAATTTAGTAAAGTAGCAGGATACAAAATTAATATTCAGAAATCAGTTGCATTTGTATACACCAATAATAAACTATCAGGAGAAGAAATTAAAAAATCAATCCCATTTACAATTGCTTCAAACACAATAAAATACCCAGGAATAAATTTAACCAAAGAAGTAAAAGACCTGTACTCAGAAATTTATAAGACACTGAAGAAAGAAATTAAAGAAAACACAAATAAATGGAAACACCTACCATGTTCATGGATAGAAAGAATTAATATAGTTAAAATGTCAATAGTACCTAAGGCAATATATAGATCCAATGCAATTCCTATCAAATTACCATGGACATATTTCTCTGAAATAGAACATATAATCTTAAAATTCATATGGAACCATAAAAGACCCCAAATAGCCATGGCAATCTTAAGAAATAAGAACAAAGCAGGAGGTATCATGCTAGCTGACATCAAATCATACTACAAGGCTACAGTAATCAAAACAGTATGTTACTGGCATAAAAACAGACACATAGATCAATGAAACAGAATAGAGATCCCAGAAATAAATCCATCCATATATGGTCATTTAATCTATGACAATGGAAGCAAGAATTTAAATTGGAGTAAAGATAGTCTATTTAATAAATGGTGCTGGGAAAATTGGACTGACACATGCCAAAAAATGAAAATAGACCACCTACGTATGCCATATACAAGAACAAATTTAAAATGAATTAAAGACTTAAATGTAAGACCTGAAACCATAAAACTCCTAGAAGAAAACATAGGGAGTAAATTTGTAGACATTACCCTTAGCAATATTTTTACTGATACATCCCCACGGGCAAGAGAAGTAAAAGAAAAGATAAACATATGGGATCACATCAAACTTAAAAGTTTTTTGACAGCAAAGGAAATCATCAATAAACAAAAAGGCAGCCTACTGAATGGGAGAAGATATTTACCAACAATATATATGATAAGGGGTTAATATCCAAAATTTATAAAACACTCATGCAACTCAACACCAGAAAAACAAACAACCCAATTAAAAATGGGCAGAGGATAAGAAAAGACATTTCTCTAAAGAGGACATACAGATGGCCACCAGGCATATGAAAAAGTGTTCAACCTCAGTCATTAGAGAAATGCAAATAAAAACCACAATGAGAGACCACCTCACTCTGGTCAGAATGGCTATCATCAATAAATCAACAAACAGCAAGTGCTGGCGAGGCTGTGGAGAAAAGGGAACCCTGGTGCACTGTTGGTGGGAGTGCAGACTGGTGCAGCCGTTATGGAAATCAGTATGGAGGTATCTCAAAAAACTGATAATGAAACTACCTTATGATCTAGGAATTCCACTCTTAGGTATCTATCCAGAGAAACCCAAACGCTAATTTGAAAAAATATATGCACCCCTATATTATTGCAGTGCTATTTACAATAGCCAAGACTTGGAAACAACTGAAATGCCCATCGGTAGATGACTAGATTAAGAATCTGTGGTACATTTATACAATGGAGTATTACTCAGCTATAAAGAAGAATGACATCTTACCATTTGCAACGATATGGATGGACCTAGAGGACATTGTTAAGTGAAATAAATCAATCGGATAAGTGATCTCACTTGTATGTGGACTCTAAAGAACTGAATAAATGAGCAATGTAAACAGAAATAGTCTCAGAAATACAGAGGAAAAACTGATGGTTGCTAGATGGGAGGGAGGTGGGGATGAGGGAGAAGGGGAAGGGATTAGACAGCATAAATTGGTAACTGCAATATTGCCACAAGGATATGAAAGACAGGTTGGGGAATATAATTAATAATGTAAATATTTTGTAGGGTGTCAGATTGTCACACATGTCTTAGGGAGAACACTTCATGGATGGGGTAGAGGCTTGATCACTGCACTGTACACCTGAAGCTGCCACTGAATAACACTGTATGTCAAATATAATTTAATATATATATATATATGTTATATATATTAGATATTATATATAGTCATATAATTTAATATATATTATATATTATAATATATAGTCACGGGATATATATAGTCACAGGATGTGGAGTATAGTGTGGGGACTTGAGTCAATGAATTGTAATAAATATGTATGATATGGGGGGGAGTGGGGTGGTGGATTGGGGGACAGGGGTTTTCACTTTGTGAGGGCTAAAAAGAATAACAACTGCACTGTTTTGTACACCTGAAACTAATAAGAAAAAAAAGAAAGAAAGAAAGAAAGAAAGAGAGAAAGAAAGAAAAAAAAAAAAACTCTGTGAGAGGCCAGATGGGTGGCACAGTTGGTTTGAGCAGGAGCTCTGAGCTAGTGGGTCACCTGTTCGATTTCCACATGGGCCAGTGAGCTGCACCTGAGCTGAGCTGCCAGTGAGATGCCAAAGGGTGAATGGATGGCTCAGCTGATGAGAGCGCGTGCTTTGAAAAACAAGGTTGCTGGTTCGACTCCCTCATGGGATGGTGGGCTGTGACGCCCCCTCCCCCCGCAACTAAGATTGAAAGTTGTGCCTGGACTTGGAGCTAAGCTTGTGCCCATCACAACTAAGACTGACAGACAACAACTTTACTTGGCGCTGATGGGTCCAGGAAAAACACAGTGTTCTCCTTCCCCAATTCCCCAACACTGTTTCTTTCCCCAATTCCCCAATAAAATCTTTAAAAAAGAAAAAAAAGTCTCTGTGAACCCAGTGATAAGGAACTTTTAAGCCTTTGCTTAACCCAATGTTCCCATCTACTAAAAATCCACATTTGAGAGACATCAGCTAAGCATAAAGGCAGTATCTAGGATACTGTCCAATGGAAACATAATGTAAGTCATAAATGTAATTTTATATTTTCTTATAGCCACATAAATATAAATTAAAAGACATAGTTGAAATTAATTTTATTAATATATTTCGTTTAACTCAGTAATATCCAAAATATTTCTCAACAAATAATCAATATAATATTATTAAAGAGATTTTTTTGGTAAAATAAATATTTGAAATTCACTGTGTATGTTACACTTACAGACTTCTCAATTCAGACTAACCATGTTTCAGGTGCTCAACAGCTACATGTGACTAGTAGGTACCTTATTGGACAATGTACATATATGTAGAATATTAATCATCATATGAATTTAAATGTTTAAAATGCCATAATACTTAATAAATTGATTATAATGACAGCTAATCAACAAATGATGTACAAGATCATTACATATTAACAAGGATTACTTAGATAACTGTACTAGGTTCAACTGTAATTTTTGCTTCCAAATGAAACCAGAATTATCTAGTCAGTGCCGTTTTGAAGATAGAAATTTTTATGTATTTAGTCAATTGCTATATCCACAGCACCTAGAATAATGCCAGGATAGATGTCCAATAAATACTAGGTATCCAACAAAATGTATACAAGTGGACACTTTGGTCAACGTTGCTCAAGCAGTACTGTGCTGTAATCAGAACTGTCTGGACGCTGATGGTACCACTTTGAGCACCTCTTGTAACTGCAGAAGTCAAATGTGACTTGTATTCATCTTTTGTTATTGGTATATATTGAGTATTATTATACAATTTTAATACAGTTTTCCTTTATTAAAATGTGTATACATTTTTTTGGCACCCTCTGTGTTTGTAGAATGAATGCAATTACCACTTACAAGAAAGTCATGTTTATACCAAATGGTCAATAAATGTTTTTAGCTTGCCTTATTCAATTCGAGAAATGGAATATGTACTATTCTATTTAGCACATACATGTGATATTTACTGAGTTGTATAGCTAAAGAATTGAATAAGCCCTCAAAGAAGGAGCTTATAGCAGGGGTTAGCAATTCATCTCTGTAATAGTGCAGATAGTAAATGTTTTAGGTTCTGTGAGCCATGTGGTCTTTGTTGAAACTACTGAACTTTGCCATTGGATCACAAAAGCAGCTAAAAGCAATGTATAAACAAATGGACATGACTGGACTGTGTTCAATAAAACTTTATTTACAAAACAGATTGCAGTCCCTATTTGGCTTGAGAGGTATAATTTGCAAACTTCTGGCTTATACAGTTCAGCAAGCAATTCAAGTACATAAAACCTATTATAACCCTATTTAAATAATGGCAGGAAAGATGAAATACCTAAAGAATAAAGAATAAACTTCAAAAAAGTAATGGGCAGAAACTATATGAAGAAAAAATTTAATTTCTACTACAAAATATATGTGTTCCATACCCCTTCCAAAAGCTAATTTCCTGAAACTATAAAGAATTCTGAAAAATACGGTAATACTAATAATCCAGTAGAAAATGAACAAAGCATACAAATAGACAAGCCAAGGAATACAAATGTCTCCTAAACACAGAAAAGATGATCAACTTTTTTCATAAGAGGAGAGATGTAATTTGAAACCGCACTGATTCTATTCGTAAGAATGTGGAGAACAGTTAGTATGAATTGGTGCCATCCCCTTAGGAGAGAAATTTAGAATATCTATCAAAATTACAATTTCATGCCTCCTTGGCTCAGCAATTTCACCTCTAGGAAGTTTTCCCCTGAAGATAAATACACACTTGCTCATGTCTGAAATAATACAACACACAATGTTATCCACTATAGCATCATTTGTAATAATGAAAGATAAAAAGAGTAAAAGATAAGCACATCATTTGGGGATAGGTTAAAGAAATTGAGACACAGCCCAAAAATGGAATACTATATATCCGTAAAAAAAAATGAGGATGTATTTGAGATATGAATACGAAGGGTTCTCTAAAATAATTGATGGAAGAGAAAAGTACAGAACTGTATATATAATATGCTAAATTTGTGTAAAAAGAGGGGAGATAGACAGATAAATAGATAGATAAATGAAGGTAGGTAGACAGCTGTGTATTAACATGCATAACACATATATGAATGTGTTCTTGTGCATACTAAAATATCTCTGGAAGGATACAAAGAAACTAATAACATTGGTGTCTATGGCCTTCCCCAATGTTATTATGTGGATGGTGGATAATAGTGGTGGAAGGAAGGCTTTTCTCTCCGTACCTTTTGAATTCTGAATCTATTATAAATTATATTAAAATAAATAATAATGAAACAATGTGGAATGAAATAAATGTTAAATAAAAGTATGAGTAGCATGATACACAAACATAATAAAATGAAGATTAACTGGGTTGGATAAAGTGTCCTGGGATCAGCATATGCCCTTCGCTTGTAACATCAGTTAAAAATGTGGTCACAGAATCACAAAGAAAGATGTGAAGGGAATCAGAAGCTAGCCTCCGTCCCTGGTCTACCTCGCGATTTGGCCTAAAATGCCTGAAATAATTGGCAGCTATACCATAAATTGGCAGCTACAAAACCATCCCATGAATTTCTCCATCTCATCATTGAAGAAATAATGGACAATTTGGCCAAATGCTTTGCTGAAATAATCACCATACCTCACATTTTGGAAAGCATTTGCAGGGGGGAAAAAAGTATTAAAGCAACACCCATTCACTCAATGCACACTTACTTATTGAGTGATTACTGCTAGGGCACTTTTTCAGATGGTAGGAATACAGTGAAGGTCAAAACACAGGTGATTCTCAACTGCATAGAATATGCACTCTAGTAGGAAAGGGGCCAGACAATAAACAAAGTCATTGCAATATAATTGTATATATCCATACATGTCTTAAATAAAAACAGTAAGGTAACTTTTTATGGCTGTTACCTGGGTAGCTGCTTTAGGCCAGGTGCTTAGGAATTGCCTTTCTGAAAAGATGACCATCTAACATGGAGCCCCAAATGATAAGACTCTACAATGTCTATGGAGCTTCATTAATCAACTAATTTAACGAATCAAAAGAAAAAGCAATACAATAACTGATTTGCTCTACTTGAAAAACTTAAGAATGAGTCATCACCACTTTTTTACCCTCAATTATTCATAAATAGTCATTTTGAATTACTTCGGATCCATGCCAAGCTTATTAGCCAACTTTTTTTTTAATCCTCTCAGTTTGAAAATTGGGGCACTAGCCCCTCTCCAGGATTCTGGAAACTCTACCACACCCCATGATTTCTCAAAGATTGCCAACTAAAACTAGGGTTCCATAACTTTGGATCTAAGCTCTTATCAAGGCACAAGGGCTTTTCTACAAATCTCTTGGACTTCAATTCTTTTCTACTGATTTTTAATCTACCCTTTGCTTGAAGATCATTATCCATGAAAAAAGGAGGAAGAGGAGGAGAAGGAGGAAGGGGAGGAGGAGGAGGAGGGATAGGGGGAGGAGGAGGAGGGGGAGGATGAGGAGGGGGAGGAGAAAGAGAAGAAAGAGGAAGGGGAGGAGGAAGAGGAGAAATCAAAGCGAAATCAAAGGTGGGAGGCACTGCCTTCTCTCTCTAATTTGTTAAGCAGTATATTACCTGCCCCAAGTAAGTCTGACCCTTCTTTGTGTTGCAAATAAAGCTTGAAAAATCCCTTTGATTATTCTGAACAAACATATTCTTGTCTTGTAAGAGTTGATTTTATAAGACATAAGTTCTCATTTGTTCTTGTCTATGGGTTTTATTTATTTATATTTTATCTTTTCAGGCAAGTTTGCTATCTTTTCCATTCTAATAATTTATATAAACAGATCATTCATTGCAAAAACCCTGTTTATTATGAACACACACACACACACACAGACACACACACACACGCACGCACCCCACAACCAATTTCAAAATAATAAAATCCATCAAAGAGGACAGCCAATATGGCTGTAGTTTTATTTAAACCAGTGGCCTTGTATGACTTTAATTATAACAAAATGCCTGGTGCATACAATATGCCTCCAGAAATAGTTTTATTTATGTTTTTGAGCATAAGTTTTGTTGGTTGAAACAAAGCACTGTGATCTTTCTGCTTTTCTCTGGAGCTTTCTTTCTTTCTGGTTTGATACTTTATTAAGATAAAAGGTGAACAGGTTTTCCTTCATTTCTTCTTCTAGCAGAGGGTCACAAAACGTTTCCAAAAGAATAATACATTTGGCCTTAGGGAAGAGGCCTGGCCTCCGGCATCTGCACCCTGCCTTGCCAGCTCTGTCGGGTCATTGCAGATGACTGCCTACATACACAAAAGGCATTTAGAAACTCACATGACAATAGGCTTTTTAAAATCTAGCTAAAATTAACTAAAGGACCATATGAACAGACCATCAGAAAAGATAAAGCTGGCTTTTCCTCATAATCTCTCAGCTGGAAGAGAGAATCTCAGCAGAAAGAACAACAGGGCTACCCATTCCACCTCAGAGAACTCATCTCAGCCAGTGTCAGCCAGTTTGTCAGTCATCAAGTCTCATTCCCATTTCGTTTCCTTTCCCTCCTCTTTCCTCCCCCCCCCCCC
>NW_017731537.1:1470614-1479146 GCF_001890085.2 Hipposideros armiger
CTGGAAATGGAACTACCTTATGACCCAGCAATTCCATTCTAAGGTGTCTATCCAGAGAAACTCAAGACACTAATTTGAAAAAATATATGCACCCCTATGTTTATTGCAGCCAAGACTTGTAAACAACCGAAATGCCCATTGGTAGACAACTGGATTAAGAAGCAGTGGTATAAGAGCTCGCTCAAGAGTTTGAGCTCTGGGCAACGGCGGTTTGATAACCGGCCCGAGCTGAGCTGCTGCTGAGCTGCCAACAGGTGGCAGGATGGCTCAGCTAAAAAAAAAGAAGAAGCTGTGGTCAATTTATACAATGGAGCATTACTCAGCTATAAAAAGGAATGAAATCTTACCATTTGCAACGATACAGATGGATCTAGAGAACATTATGCTAAGTGAAATATGTCAGTCAGAGAAAGACAAATACCATATGATCTCACTTATATGTAGAATCTAAAAAACTGAATGAACGAGCAAAGTAAACAGAAATAGTCTCAGAGGCACAGAGGAAAAACTGATGGTTGCTAGATGGGAGGGGGGTGGGGATGATAGAGAAGGGATTAGACAGTATAAAGTGGTAACTACAATATTGCCAAAGGGATATAAAAGACAGTTTTGGGAATATAATTAATAATGTTGTAAATATTTTTTAGGGTGTCAGTTAGACACGTCTTGTTAGGGAGACCACTTCATGGACAATGTAGAGATCTGATCACTGCACGGTACATCTGAAGCTGCCACTGAATAATATTGTATGTCAACTATAATTTAATATATATATATATATATATGTATATATATATATACATATATATATAGTATTACAGGATGTGGAGTACAGTGTGGGGGGAGTGGAGGCAATGTAATTGTAATAGATATACATGATATCGGCGGAGGGAGTAGGGCAGTGGGTTGGGGGGAGGGTTGTCACCTTGTGAGGGGTGAAAAGTAAAACTATTGCATTGTTTTGTACACTTGAAACTAATAAAAAATAATAAAACAATGTACTTTGTTAAGGGGTACAGAATTAATTTGCCTTTAAATTATATTACAATGAATTTAAATAGTCTTACAAGAACACAAATGCCGGCTTTCATTTCCAATTTAATGAAAAAGTCATTAAGGGCCGGCCGAGTGGCGCGATGGTTGGGGGCTCGCTTGGGATGCCAGAGGGCCCCGGTTCGGATCCCACATGTGAGGGCCAGTGACACTGCCCTGTACAGCTGAGATGCTGAACGGCAGCTCAGCCTGGAGCTGGGCTGCCGGGAGTCGCCGGCGACGGCGTAGGCTGCAGCCCCTGTGGCAGTGGGTTGCCATGGGCTACCTTGTGTAGCCAGCAGCCAGCGTGAGCGGCCAGCAGCCAGCGTGAGCGGCCAGCAGCCAGCGTGAGCGGCCAGCAGCCGCAGTGAGCGGCCGTCCAGAAGCCGGCGACTGATCTGCCTCGCCAGAGAAGAGAGCGATGATGGTGCCAACTTGGGCCAGTGAAGCGACATCCTCCACAACTAGATTGAAGAACAAAACAACAGCGACTTGTCTGTTCCCCTTCCCCCGGTTCCCCAGCGCTGTTCCTATCCCCCTAATTCCCCAATAAAAAAAAAATCTTAAAAGAAAAAGTCATTAAAATTACACTTCATTTTCAAAATTATTATAGCTGTAGGAAAATTTAGGGACCATGTCATATTTCAGCTAGAATACCTTTCTCTTATGATTTGACACTGTACAGATTGGGTCCCATTTATTCCTCTTATTTATCCCCGCACCTGGCACAGTATCTGGTAATAGAGTAGAAAAATAGTAAGTATTTAACTGTGTTGAAGTTGTAGAACTTCTACTTAAAGACTCTTGCCTCTAAATATAATCTGGCTGCTGGGTATTTCCAAATCTTTTAGCTCCAAGGATAGAAAAATGGGTGTGGAGTAGGGAGCGACTCTGTTCTTTAACCTTAAACAAAAGTGGTTCAAGACCCCATTGTAGCCATGATGAAAATCCAATGCCTCATCCCACTCCAGTCTTCAGAATCCTGGTTCTTTTGGACTGGGTTACGCTATCATCCTGTGGCTGCTTTGACTCCATGTTATCCCATGCTGAAACATAGCTAGTTTTCTTGGATTTCCCCAGAATACTACTTACAATAGACGTGTACAGAACACTTATTGTTCAAAAGCAACAATGGAGTAGAGGGAGGTTTACTGCAGCACATTGCAGCAAACAAATTAAAACTCAAGTCTAAACATACTCCAAGCTTTTCTACCTCTGGACTATTTCTACTGGCCATCTCTTCTCTTCAGATACCACTTTCTACATCCCCCGCTTTCATTCTCCCTTTCCTAAACTCCTCAAATCTTCTCCCTGGCTGTACCCACCACCACCTTCCAGGAATCTTTAAATTCTTATACATTTTCTAATGTAGAACAATTCACCTCTTTCTTTTTCTACCTTGTTTTTAATTAAGACCTGCAACATTCAATATAGTAGCCACTCACCACATCCACCTAAGGACTACTTGAAATATGGCTAGTTCAAATTGAGATATGCTCTAAGTATCAAACACACATCAGACTTTGAAGACCAAGTATTTTCAAAAATAATTTACTAAGTCATAAAATATCACAATAATTTTATATTGATATGATAACATAAATATATTGAGTTAAATGAAAAATATTAAAACATCTGCTTTTTCTTAATTTTCTTTAGATATGTCTAATAGAAAATGGTAAGTTACATACGTGGCTTGCATCCTAGTTCTGTTGGAAGGTGCTGATCTAGACCCTCAGGTGTTGGTCTTTCACAGCCGCTTAGGCCTATTAACATGTTTTGTTAAACAAAGACATTTTTAATGCCCAAGATGAACTATGCAACTCCAAGAGAAGGAGGAAAGTTATGTGTGGCCAATGTTTTCTTTGAATATCCATTATCTCCTTTCTCCTATAGAACATTTCAACTATCCTTCATGAAAACATGTGCAGGTCCATGCTGCACAGAATTCAGTCGAGGCAACATTCTGTATGTGTTGCTGGTTTCTCATCAGCTGGGACCTTAGGATTAGTTTAGATGCACAGTTATCTTCTAGAAAGAGAACTACATGTGGTTTACTATTTAATTCAACATAATTAAACAATCTCACTTCTTCATCACTCCTCCCAAATACCCTAATTTTCAAACAGAGGTATAGTGGATTCTGGTATTAAGTGCTAATTTCCACTTTTAGAAATTGTTGAAAATAACTAACTGTAATTAAGAGAACTGACTCTGTTTGCGCTCAAGTGTGGTTTCTTTGGTTATAGCCATCTCAGTGCTGTGAGTAAAAGCATATGCTTCAATGTCAGACAGACTTGACTCTGATTCCAGTTCTCTGAGAGGGGCCGAGTCAGCCACTAAGCACAGTAAGCTCAGTGCCTAGAGCTCACAAATTTTAGGGGTCCATAAAAACGTTTCAATTTTAATTTCTTTGAAAGTCAGGGGGAAATGTATATGATAATAATGAGTGTAGCCAGGGTTATTTTCATCTTTATACCAATGCATTCATCAAGTAAAAATTTAAATATGTTTTTTTATGGAGGAAAGATACCCACAAAAGCAATAGTGCCAAGGCGCCATGAAAGTCACAATGCGGCCCTATAGCAGAATGGTCACAGATGAGTGTTTTTAATGTCTCTGAGTATTGATTGCATCATCTGTAAAATGAAGAGAATAATGGTGCTTATATCATTGATGAAGCATACATATGCTCTCCAAGACCTGGTCCTTTTTCCTTCTGGGCACTTGGGAAGATTGCACTTCTCTACCTTCTTGTACTCGTGATCATGTGACTTCGAGAAGGAAGTATTAAATTCCTGGTGTTTCACCCTTCACCTCTCTCTCTTCCCCAGCTTTCGTGGTCTTCATAAGGTGCATTCATATGGAAATGTGATATGACTGACACAGGCTGAAATTCTGAGCCGAAATAGAGGAGAGCTGCTATGCAGAGCTATCCTGGACCTCCAGCAGACTTTATGCAGACAAGAAGTAAGTATTTGAGGGCCGGCTGAGTGGCGCGTTGGTTAGGAGTTGGCTTGGGATGCCAGCTCTGAGCAGCAGGGTCCTGGTTCAGATCCCACATGAAGGCCAGTGACACTGTGCCCTCTATAGCTAAGATGATGAACAACAGCTCAACCTGGAGCTGGGCTGCTGTGAGTCGCCAAGGATGGCATAGGCTGCAGTGGGGCTGGCCGGCAGTGGGCATCAGCTTTCGTGAGCTGCCCTGAGCCGCTGTGAGCAGCCGTCCAATGACCGGTGAGCGACTGCCTAACCAGGAAAGAGTGCAATGATAATACCAACATAGGCCAGCGAAGCACCACCCTCCACAACTAGACTGAAGAACAAAAGGACAGCAACTTGTCTGTTCCCCTTCCTCAATTCCCCAATGCTGTTCCCCACCCCCAATTTCCCCCCAAAAAAAATCTTCAAAAAAACCAAATATTTGATATAATAAACCATTGGAATTCGGGGATTAATTATTACTGTAGCATAATATAAATGAACCTAGTTGATACAATAGGGCTATAGTGATAATTAAATAAGATTATATATATTAAAAGCACTTACATTATCATCATCAAGTGTTGCCTAATAAAGTGGTATGGAATAATAATTCCTTTGCTCATTGTTAGAGTTCAATAAAAGATTGCTTTCAGGGCCGGCTGAGTGGCTCAGTTGGTTAAGAGCTCGCACAAAGGTTTGAGCTCTGAGCAACAGCAGTTTGAGTCCGGCCTGAGCTGAGCTGCCGCTGAGCTGCCAACAGGTGGCAGGATGGCCCAGCTAAAAAAAAAAATTTGCTTTCATTATTGTTACTGTTTTTGCTTAAGCCTTGCTGCCCCTCCTCCCATGTCAAGGCTGCTCTTGACCCACTCTGGTTTCCATTGTCAGGGAATTTATTACTATTGCAAAAATGTCTCAATTTCTTAGGTACAAAATGTGTGTCAATTGGTGTATTTAAGTAAATGTGGCTTTCTACCAATGTAGCCTGCCAAATACCCGTTGTAGTCATCACTATTTATGAGCCAGGACAGTCAGGTTCTCTCTCAGTGTCTCTTTCTCTCCTGGCACCATGTACATCCTTCGCCATTCCATCTGCCTCTGGGTTTTGCACCTTTGCTCCTTGCCTTGTGATAATGGGTGCTTCCTCCCTTACTTCTTTACAAAGAGCAATTGACAAATAGGATCTAAGTTGAAACATATAGTGGTCTGGTAAATTTAAATTAAAATAGGAGAAATCCAAGATGGTGTAATAAACACTGTGCCTGCTTCCTTCTGTGAACACATTAAAATTACAACTAAATTATAAACAATCAACCTGGAGAACCATCTGAAGTCTGGCTGAACAGAAGTTTTATAACTAAGGATATAAAGAAGAAGCCATACTGAGACTGGTAGGAGGGGCAGAGACGTGAAATGGGCTGGCTCCAAACTTCTGTGTGGTGGCAGAAAATCAAGAGGGATATCTCAGCAGCAGAGGGTCCTCCCTGAGGAGTGAGGGGTCCTAGTCCCACATCAGACTCCCCAGCACGGAATACTGATGCTGGGAAGAGAAGCCCTCACAACATCTGCTATAAAAAACAGTGGGAATAACAACCATCTGGATGGGCTAGAAGGCTGCAGGAAACACATACATCCTATTAAATGGTCCACACACAGACTCTTTCACTCCCAGGCAATCACCTTGGGCTCTGGCAGAGGGAAGGTGACTCAGGGGGTATCAAAGGCATACAGGGGGCACACTGAGATGTGTAGCTTCGAGGTAAGAACTGCAGGACAGTAGCAATTTTCCCTGTGAGGGGTCCTTCTCCGGAGCAGCCTACAAGCAGGTGCCATCTTTCCTGCGTTGAGCCGCGCTTACTGGCCAAATCTGAATCTGATTGATCTGGTGACCTCCACTGAGACCTCGCTCCACCCAACTCCCCCAATACTAGAGGCACTTTCTCCCAGACAAGCAAGCCCCGTCCACCTTACACTCTTTCTTGGATAACTGTCAGAGTCTGGCAGACCCAGGATGGTGGAAAATGGCCTTGGTGTGCTCTGAGACTTTTGCTGAGTAGCTCCAGGCACAGCACTGGCACCAAACTAGAATGTACCTTAACCAGGTTTCCACAACTCTTCCCACTCTAGTGACTCCCTCAGATCCTGCTTCACCCAACTTGTGTACTACACAAGGCTCTATCATTGGCTGGACCTTAAGAAGCCAGCAAGTGGCAGCATGCAAGAGGGTGCCCTGGCTTTTTGTGGAGCTACCCCAGGCCCGGTACCGGTGGCAGACATCCTTGGTTCGCAACAGGGCCTCCCACACACATCTCCAGGTTCAGCACAGGCAGGGAACAACTGTGGATTGCTTTGTAGCTTCTATCAGGTAGCCCCTGGCTAGTCACAGGCATTGGGTGATGTGGGCCTGCACTGGAGACCATCCCAAAATGCCCCAGAACCAACAAAATTAGAGGTTGTCTTCAGACCAGAGAGGAACACTTGTGGGGCTCCACAAGTAGCACACACAAAGGGCAGTCTCAACAGGCACCAGAGCCCTGAGAGGCAAATCTCACTTAGTGGGGTAGGCCCCCCACACAGCAGCCTATATATAAGTTGTGGATGTGACCAAACTCCACAGCCAGTCAGCCTGAGGACCAACACCATCCACTGATATACCAAAAGCAATCAAGGGTCAACTACAATAGGAGGGCACACACAACCCACACAAGGGACACTCTTGGGCAACCAGAGCAGGTGACCAGGGAAACAGTGCCAAAGCCTCACAGGGAATTTACTACATAAAGCCACCCAGCCAAGGTTGTGAACTGTAGCAGATCTACCTAATACATAGAAACAAACACAGAGAGAGAGCCAAAATGCAGAGACAAAGAAACATATCCCAAGCAAAACAACAGGAGAAAACTCTGGAAAATGAACTAAATGAAATGGACGCAACCAACCTACCAGATACAGAGTTCAAAACAATGGTTATAAGGAGGCTCAAAAAACTTAGTGAGAACTTCAACAGAGAGATAGCAAGCATAAAAAGGACAAAGAAACCATAAAAAAGAACCAATCAGAAGTAAAGAATACAATAACAGAAATGAAGAATGCACTGGAATCACTGCAGACTAGATGAAGCAGAGGATCGAAGAAGTGATTTAGAAGACAAAGTAGCAGAAAACACCCAACAGTAACAGCAAAAAACAGAAGAGAATTATAAAAAATCAGGATAATTTAAGAGACCTCTGGGACAACATTCATATCACAGGGGTACTAGAAAAAGAAGAGAGAAAGCAAGAGATTGAGAACCTAATTGAATAAATGACTGAAAACTTACCTATCCTTGTGAAGAAAATAGACATCCAAGTCCAGGAAGCACAGAGTCCCAAACAAGACGAATCCAAACAGGCCACACCAAGACACATCATAATTAAACTGGCAAAGATTAAAGACAAAAAGAGAATCCTAAAAGCAGCAAGAGAAAGACAACTAGTAACTCATAAGGGAGCTCCCATAAGATGGTCAGCTGATTTCTCAACAGAAACTTTGCAGGCAAGAAGGGATTGGCACAAAATATTCAATATGATGAAAAGCAAGGACCTACAAGCAAGATTACTTTGCCCAGCAAGGCTATCACTTAAAGTTGAAGGACAGATAAAAAGCTTCCCAGACAAGAAAAAGCTAAAGGAGTTCATCACCACCAAACTGGTATCACAAGAAACGTTAGAAGGACTTCTTTAAGATGGGGGGGTGGGGTGCAGTCAAAATTATGAGTAATAAAATGAAAATAGTTACATATCTATCAACAATTACTTTCCATGTAAGTGAATTAAATGCTCCAATCAGAAGACATAGGAGAGCTGAATGGATAAGAAAACAAGACCCTTACATATGCTGCCTACAAGACATACACTTCAGATTGAAAGACACACACAGATAGAAAGTAAATGAATGGAAAAAATTATTTCATGAAAATGGAAACAAAAAATACAAATGGAATGCTCATAGACTGTGGTAGGCATACGCTTGACCCAGCAATCCCTCTCCCAAACACATCCTCACTGGAAATATGTTCATGTGTCACCAGCACAGACAGATATGTACAAGAAAGTTCATAGCAGCCTCATTTGAAATAGCAAAAAACCATACTAAACTGGGATCAATGTCCAAACAGAAGAATGTGGTTTATTGATACCAACAAATACTTCAGAGCTATTAAAGTAAATGAGGTACTATCACACATGACAACATGGATGAATTTTACAAAAAATAATGTGGAAGGGAAAAGCCAGACATAAAGAACATAAACAGTACTATAATTCAATTCATATAAAGTATAATAACACATGAAAATAATAAAGGAATTAGCAGTTAGGAGAGTCATCGTGTGTGTGTGTGTGTGTGTGTGTGTGTGGTAAAACATACATGACATAAAGTGTACCACTTTAACAATTTTTCAGTGTACAGTTTATGACATTAAGTACATTTACTTTATTGTGCAATCTGTCTCCAGAACTCTTTTTATCATTCCAAACT
>NW_017731537.1:1481356-1483696 GCF_001890085.2 Hipposideros armiger
TGGTCAATTAACCTATCACAAAGCAGGCAACAATATACAATGCGGTAAAGACAGTCTATTCAATAAGTTTTCTGAGTACTGTTCTTTTACCTCCTTGGTTAAATTTATTCCTAGATATTTCATTCTATTGATGCAATCGTAAATGGAATACTTTTCTTAATTTCTCTTTCTGGTAGTATATTATTAGTGTAAAACATTCAACCTATTTCTGAATACTAACTTCGTATCCTGCTACTTTACTAAATTCATTTATCAGTTCTAATATTTTTTCATGGAATCTTTAGCATTCCCTATGTTTAACACTATGCCATCTTAAATAATGACAATTTTACTTCTTCCTTTCCAATGTGGATGCCTTTTATGTTTTTGGTTGTTTTTGTTTTTGTTTTGTTTTCTTGTCTGATTGCTGTGGTTAGACCTTCTGGTACCAGGTTGAATAAAAGTGGTGGAAGTGGACATCCTTGTCTTGCTCCTGATCTTAAGGAAAACGCTTTCAGCTTTTCCCCTTTGAGTGTGATGATAGCTGTGGGTTTGTCATATATTGCCTTTATTTTGTTGAGGTATGTTCCTTCTGTACCCTCTTTGGGTGCTGGTTTTTGTGAAATGCTTTTTCTGCATCTATTGATTTGATCATATGAGTTTTGTTTGTTTGTTTTTAGCTGAGCCATGCTGCCACCTATTGGCAGCTCAGCGGCAGTTCAGCTCGGGCTGGGAATCAAACCGCTGTTGCTCAGAGCTCCAACGCTTGAGCGAGCTCTTGACCAACTGAGCCACTCGGCCGGTACTATATGATATTGAACTCTCATTTTGCTTATGTGGTGTATCATGTTAATTGCTTTTCAAATATTGAACCAACCTTGCATCCCAGGAATAAGTCCCACTTGATCATGGTGTTTGATCCTTTGAATGTATTGCTGAATTTGGTCTGCTAATATTTGGTTGAGGATTTCTGCATCTATATTCATCCATGTTTTCTATTAATAAAGAAAACATTTCAAATTATCTTAGTGCAGAATTATAAATCAGTTAGAAATATTTGGAAAATGTTCATCTAAATATTTGTCAACTTATAGATTATTTTAAGGCATCAGAAAATATATTTGACATCTACCTTACAAAAAAATCTCACATTTCTGTGGCCTTTCAAGTGTTTGCTGAAGATTTTCTGATTGTTGGAAAGTCCCTGTGTCTACCAGAATGTAACTAACACATGACTAGTTATAAATTAAACCATGTGTTCTGAAAATCTGCACACATTAGGGACTTTGCAAAAAAAAATGTTTGATTTCAAACACTACCATGGCTGTTAATGCTATGATGGATAGAGTGGTGAAATTTGAGAAAAGTCAAAATCATCGCATTTGATTGGTTCACATCGGGATTTTATCATGGTTGACCTACACACTCAGTGCTATACATTAAAGGTAAGGTTTCATTTAAGCCAAAAATTAGAGATCGGTTATGTGTGCCTTCAAATACTTGAAAAGTCGTCATGGGCAATATGAGTTAGTCTCAACCTGTGGTTTCATGGAGCTACACTTGGACTAGAAGAAGAATCAGGCAGGCAGGTTTCAGCTCAAAATAAGCAAAGGCTTGAATTAGAACCAACTGGAAGTGGAGTATCCATGAGATAGGCATTCCTGGTCACTTGATGTGCCTTCTCATTTATTGGGGTATTGTAAAAGAATTTGAGCTCAAATTTTAGAAATAAGTTACCTGGCACCTCTCTCTCTCTCTCTCTCTCTCTCTCTCTCTCTCTCTCTCTCTCTCTCTCTCTCTCTCTCTCTCGATCCCTCTAGCTCATGAAAACCTGGTCTATGGCCAGCTCTACTCACTATTCACACACTCTTCTATTTTTACATTTGCTCCATATGAATTGATATACTTACATTCATGACACCACAGTGTAATAAGGCAGCCTCTTGGTGACACCTAATTTACAACCAATCTCCCTGTGTAAATAACTACCCTTGGGGTGATGTCTTTGATGAACTGGAAACTAACTATTGGCAGTAGTTACAGAGCCCTGTGTGAAGCAGACATGAGATAAAATGTCAAAGGCAGATTAAGAAATAGAGAGATATACACTTATTCTGATTGCAGGTTCCAAGGACTTTTCCTGTCTCTTCTTCCTGTTCAGAAATTTATAAAGCAATCTTTGACAGCACCAATAATCTCCCCCTCCCCATCAGTGTTCAAGGTGCTGTGTTGTTGAGGTCACTGATGGCCAAAGAAAGACATTTTTGTGTAGTTGAGCGGCAGGATATATTGAAGCTGCTGTTCCAATGATGCCATATTGTTTGATATGAGTCAGAATGTAACAGTGTTATCAAAAAATAC
>NW_017731537.1:1488975-1489968 GCF_001890085.2 Hipposideros armiger
TTCCTTCCTTCCTTCCTTTCTTCCTTCCTCCCTCTCTGTCTGAATTCAGCTGGAAGCATTTCGACATTTACTTCAGCTGTAATTTCCCAAGCAGTTGATGCTTTCTTCCTTCAGGGAGAACAGGCAGGTTCCGTTGCTTTGACTGTTTTGTCCAGTAGACTCTGTGAATTCTTTCCAGCTTCACTTCAGAAAAGAGATACAGATGGTAGCATTTCTTTCTTCCTTGTCTTCGTCACCTTGCCAATAGATGCAGCTTCCTTTCCAAAGCGTCCCTGTTGCACATGTCATGCTTTTCCCGCTCCCCTCTCCTTTTATTAATTTTTCTGTTTGAGGCATATGGGGAGCCATGTGTCGATACAGGCAGTTTCCTGCGCCACTGCCAAACTTAAAGGCAACTTTAGGGAATTGATCTTAGACCTGTAAAACCGATTAAGAAACCTGAAGGAAGTCTGAAATACTGAATAAGAAACCATATGTTACCAAACTGTCTGCTAAAACCAGGAAATATCTCAGGCCATGTTGGCAAAGGCCCCACATGTTAAACTATGTCGCCCAGCATTAAAAATATCACATGGCTGTTCACTGCAGCACTGGCTGTATGGGGAGAAGAGGTGGTGACAGAAAAAAAAAAGGAAAAGAAAAGAGAAAAAAGTGTCCAGCAATGAGAGACCCATGAAATATATTATGGAACACCCCAAGACCGGCTACTGCTAACAGAGTGCCCTTGTCTGAGTAAAGAAAAGTGCGCCCTCTGGTGGCGGACCAACTGCAAAAAACTAAACTTCCTCCACTTCCTTGGGTAAAACAATTAGACTCAGGTGTCCCTTCCCGGCACCTGCCCCCCATCACCTAACCAACTACCACCCAGATCTACAGCCCCAGTGGCGCACAGGGGGATTTCAGGCCCCAGGGCACAAATTTGCTCACAATTGTAATGCATGGAGCCTTTAATTAAAAATAAAAATCCCAGATACATTAAGAAAAAACGAAAGG
>NW_017731537.1:1492740-1495071 GCF_001890085.2 Hipposideros armiger
GATGTGGGAGCCAGAGGCAAGCAGTGGCTGCCTGCAGTGTTCTCAGGGGGCTTTGCAAAGTGAACACAGGCAAGGCACTGGTGCAAAAACTAAATCTGTACTACCCTTGTAAAAACCACCTGCCATGCCTTGTGATTTCCTGCAGCCTGGCCCCACCAAGCAAGAGCATTGCACCACCAAAGGCACTCTCATCACCAGGTCAAGCAACCTGACCCATGCATTTCAACTCTTTCAATGGCTGAGCCTTACGAACAGCTGGTAGGTGTCAACAGGCTGGTGGGGGCCCCGGGCCTTTTGCTAAGCTGCCTCAGATCAAACACTGGTGGCAGCCACCCTCAGATCACAGCGAGGCCATCCCCATACGCTGCTACATCCAGTACAGGCAGCAACAAACCACATATACCTTTGTGCCTCCTACCAAGTAGTTGCAGGCAGATCACAGACAAGGCTGAAATTAACCTGCAGGGGAGCCCCACCCAAGAGAAAACATAAGCAACACACCCAGAGGCCAGCTTCAGACCACACCAGAGCACTACCTGATTAGCTCCACAAGCAGCACACCCAAAGGAAGGTCTCAAAAGCACAAGAGCCCACAGGGGCAAGGGGTCAGCTCCCACATAACAGCTCATACACTGGGAGCACAGCCAATCCTCTGTCAGTTTGCTTGGGAGTCAATCCCATCCACTGATGTGCCAAAAGTAATCAAGGCTCAACTACAACAGAGGAACATACACAACACACTCAAGAGACACTCCAGATATATACACAGGAGATCAGGGAGACGGTGCCACTGGACCACACAGGACACATACTACATAAGGCCACCCAGCATAGGCTGAGAGACATAAGACATACCTAATACATAGAAGCAAACACAGAGAGGCAGCCAGAATGAGGAAACATAGAAACATTTCCCAAATAAAAGGACAGGTGAAACCTCCAGAAATTGAACTGCATAAATAGAAGGCAACCAACCGACCAGGGACAATCAAAAACACTCGTTATAAGAATGCTTAAAACAATGACAATTTCAACAAAGAGATAACAAGCAGAAACAAAGAAATACAAAACTATAAAAAAGAACCAGTCAGAAATAAAGAAAACAATAACTGAAATAAATATACTAGAAGGAATCAATAGAGTGTCGAATAAGCAATTTAGAAGACAACATAGCAGAAAACACCAATTGAAACAACAAAAAGAAAANTTAAATGTATAACTCTATAACACATTTTAAATTTATAAGTTGTACATTTAATTTAGGGAGAAGTGAAATCTTTATGATACTATTGAGTCTTCGTATGATTAAAGCTTATTTTGTACCTTTCAGGGCTATTTTACATATATATTTTTTCATGCATCCAAACATTTCTTGTTAAAATTATGCCTACATGTTGTCATTTTCAATATCACCATAAGTGCTCTCTTTTCTCCACTATATGTTCTCCTTGCTAATTATTTGCATACATGAAAGGTATTGATTTCCAATAATCATTTTGTTCCCCACAACTTTTTGAAATTTCTTTTCTGATTATGGTAGTTTTCCAGCTGATTTCCTGAGTTTTTGCAGATATAACCAGAAAATTTTGATAATTTTGCCCCTTCTCCCCTGATTTTATATGATTAATTACTTAGTTTTTAAAAAATGCTCTGTAAAAGCCTACAATATTATATTAGTATTAATAAGGGGCACAATTGCCTTGTCTCTAACCTCTCTAGAATTTTCTCTCCAAGCAAAATGAAACAAAAAAGAAGTAAAAAAAGAGGCAGAAGAAGGAGGAGGAGGAAGAGGAGAAGGAGAAATAATTATGGACTAATATCCCTGACAACTACAGATGCAAAAATTCTCAACAAAATACTAGCAAACTGAATTCAATAATACAATACATTAAAAGGATCATACATCATGGCCAAGTGGGATTTATCACAGGGATGCAAGGAAGGTTTAATATCTGCAAATCAATCAACATACTGCACCAAATATACCATATTAACAAAACAAAATATAAAATCACATGATTATCTCAATAGATGAAGAAAATCACTGAATAGTCCTCATGAGAGAATTGGGACAAGTGAAGGTCCCAGATGGCAGATTAGGTAAACTTTATGCCTACAGCCTCCCACAGTTACACCAAAAGTTCTAAAATTACAAATAAATTATAGAAAAATCAACCTCAAGAATCATCTGAAGACTAGTTGAACAGAAACCCTATAACTAGGAATATAAAGAAGAGGCCACATTGTGACCGGTAGGATGCCTGAGACGCGACACATGCTGACCCCTAACCCACAGGCAGTAGTGTTTGAACAGTGGGAGAAAAGCCTCAG
>NW_017731537.1:1497613-1501675 GCF_001890085.2 Hipposideros armiger
GACAACTAGTTACTTACAAGGAGGTCCCCATAAGACTACCAGCTGATTCCTCAACAGAAACTTTGAAGAGAATGGCATGAAATATTCAAAGTGATGAAAAATAGCCAATATTACAAGAAATATTAAAGGGGCTTCTTTAAGCAAAAGGAAGGAGAAAACAAAGGAACAAAGAAAATAATATGAATAATAAAATGCTAATAGTTGTATACCTATCAATAATCACTTTAAAGGTAAATGCATTAAATGCTCCAATCAAAAGACATAATGTAGCTGAACAAATAAGAAAACAAGACTCGTGCATATGCTGTCTACAAGACACCCATCTCAGAGCGAAAGACACCCACAGGCTGAACATAAAGGCATCAAAAAAGATAGTTCATGAATATGGAAATGAGAAAAAAGCTAGAGGAACAATATTTATGTAGGACAAAGTGGACTTTAAAACAAAGACTATAACAAGAGACAAAGAAGGACATTGCATAATAATAATGTGATCAATCCAACAAGAGGACATCACCATAGTAAACATTTATGCACCTAACATAGAAGCACCTAAACATATAAAGCAAATATTGACTGACATAAATGCAGAGATCAACAGTAATACCATCATAGTAAGGGATTTTAACACCCCCCTGATACTAATGGACAGAACTCCTAAACAAAAAATCAACAGGAAAACAACGGCCTTGATTGACATTCTAGATCAGATTAATTTAATTAATATTTTTAGAGCATTTCACACCAAAGCAGCAGAATATATATTCTTTACAAGTGCACATGGAACACTTTTCAAGATAGACCACATGTTAGGCCACAAAACAAATCTCAATAAATTTAAGATTGAAATCATATCAAGTGTCTTCTCTGACCACACTGGTATGAAACTAGAGATAAATTACAAGAAAAAAAGAAACCGAAAAACACCCAGGCATATGGAAGCTAAATAACATGCTACTAATTAATGAGCAGGTCCAACAATGTGATAAAGGAAGAAATCAAAAGACAACTTGAGACAAGTGAAAATGAAAACACAACGACCCAAAATCTATGAGACACAGCGAAAGCAGTCCTAACAGGGAAATTCAAAGCAATACAGACCTACCTCAAAAAACAAAATAAAATCTCAAATAAACACTCTAATTACATCTAAGGAAACCAGAAAAAAAACAGCAAACAAAGCCCAAAGTGAGTAAAAGGAAGGAACTAATAAAAATCAGAGTGGAAATAAACAAAATAGATATTAAAAATAAATACAAAAGATTAGTGAAGCCAAGAGCTGGTTTTTTGAAAAGATTTTAAAAATCAGCAAAACGTTACACAGAATCATCAAGAATAAAGACAGATGACTCAAGTAAAATTAGAAATGAAAAAGGACACCACAGAAATACAAAAAAAAAATTAAGAGGGCCGGCCGAGTGGCTCAGCTGGTTAAGAACTCACTTGGGAGTGCCAGCTTTGAGCTTCAGGGCTGCGGTTCGGATCCCACTTTGAGGGCCAGTGACGCTCGCCCTCTACAGCTAAGATGGTGAACAACAGCTCAACCTGGAGCTGGGCTACTGTGAGTCGCCAGAGGCGGCATAGGCAGTGGGCTGCTGGGGAGTGGCTGGCAGCCAGCGTGAGAGGCCAGCAGCCAGAGTGAGCAGCCGGCATTCGGTGTGAGCTACTGGGAGCCACTGTGAGCGGCCGACCAATGACCAGCGACCGATTGCCTCACCCGGGAAGAGCACAATGATCATACCAACATGGGCCAGTGAAGCGACATTCTCCACATCTAGACTGAAGAACAAAAACAGCAATTTGTCTACCTATCTGTTCCCCTTCGCGGATTCCCCAATGCTGTTCCCCTCCCCCCAATTCCCCAATAAAATCTTAAAAAGAAAAGAAAAATGGGCTGAAGAACTGTTTAGCTATTAAAAAAAAATTTAAGAAAATACTATGAGCAACTATACACCAATAATTTGGACAATCTGAGAGAAATGGATCAATTCCTCGAAGCATACATACAACCTTCCAAGGCTGAATCAAGAAGAAACAGAGGGCCGGCCCAGTGGTGCGATGGTTAAGAACTGGCTTGGGAGGCCAGAGGGCCCCGGTTTGGATCCCACATATGAGGGCCAGTGACACTGCCCTCTACAGCTAAGATGCTGAACAACAGCTCAACCTGGAGCTGGGCTGCTGTGAGTCGCCAGCGAGGGCATAGGCTGCAGCCCCTGTGGCAGTAGGTCGCCATTGGCTACCGTATGTAGCCAGCAGCCAGGGTGAGTGGCCAACAGCTGC
Organism: Hipposideros armiger; assembly: GCF_001890085.2. NCBI lineage: Eukaryota > Metazoa > Chordata > Mammalia > Chiroptera > Hipposideridae > Hipposideros > Hipposideros armiger. The sequence goes on from NW_017731537.1 coordinate 1,499,894, forward strand.
AGTGAGCAGCCATCCAGAAGCCGGTGACTGATCACCCAGGAAGAACGCAATGATGGTGCCAACTTGGGCCAGTGAAGCAACGTCCTCCACAACTAGACTGAAGACCAAAACGACAGCAACTTGTCTGTTCCCCTTCCCCAATAACCCAGCGCTGTTACCAACCTCCATTTCCCCAATAAAAATCTTTAAAAAAAAAAAAAAGAAGAAACAGAAAATCTGAAGAGACCGATTACAACCAATAAAATTGAATCAGTAATCAACAAGCTCCCACCAAACAGATGTCCTGGACAGGTGAATTTTACCTAACATTCATAAAAGAATTAACATCTATTCTCCTCAAAGTATTCGAAAAAGTCCAAGAGGGAAGAATGTTGCCAAGCTCATTTTGTGAGGCCACCATTACGCTGATTCCAAAAGACATTACAAAACAAAAAACAAAAAAACTATAGGCCAGTAATCCTAATAAACACAGATGTAAACATCCTCAACAAAATATTAGCAAGCCAAACTCAGCAATACATAAAAAAAATCATACACCACGATCAAGTGGGATACATTCCAGGTATGCAAGTTAGGTTTAACATCTACAAATCAATTAAATTAATATTTCACAGACACAAAAATGAAAAATAAAAATCATATGGGCATATCAATAGATGCAGAAAAAGTGTCTGGCAAAACCCAGTATCCATTTATGATAAAAACTCTCAGCAAAGTGGGAATAGAGGGAACATATCTAAACATAATAAAGGCCATATATGACAAACCCACAGCTAACATCATACTCAGCAGGGAAAAGCTAAAACCATTTTCCTTAAGATCAGGAACAAGACAGGGATGCCCACTCTCACCACTTTAAAATTCAACATAATATGGAAGTAGTAGCCACAGCAATCAGAAAAGAAAAAATAAATAAATGGCATTCAAATTAGAAAGGAAGAAGTAAAACTGTCATTATTTGCACATGACATGATACTATGTATAGATAACCCTAAAGGTTCCACCAAAAAACTATTACAACTGAATTCAGTAAAGTAGCAGGATACAAAAATTAACATACAGAAATCAGTACTCATTCTATAAATTAGTAATGAACTATCAGAAAGAGAAATTTAAAAAAATAAACCCATTTACAATTTCATTAAAAAAAAATAAAAAATAAACCTAGGCCTAAATTTAATCAAGGAGGCAAAAGCCCTGTACTCTGAAAACTATGACACTGATGAAAGACATTGAAGGTGACAAAAGTAAATGGAAGAACACATCATGTTCATGGATTGGAAGAATTAATATTGCTAAAATGTTCATACTACCTAAAGCAATCTAAAGATTCAATGAAATGCCTATGAAAATACCAATGGCTTTTATACAGAACTAGAACAAATCATTCTAAAATTTATATGGAACTGCAAAATACCCGTAAGTAGCTAAGAAAATCTTGACAAAAAACAAAAAGATGAAAATATCACACTCCTGATTTCAAACTATACTACAAAGCTGTAGTAATCAAAACAGTATGGTACTGGCATAAAAACAGACACATTGATCACTAGAACAGCACAGAAAGCCCAGTAATAAACTCACACTTGTATGGTCAATTAATCTATGACAAAAAGCCAGGAATATACAATGGGGAAAAGACAGTCTCTTCAATAAATGATGTTGGGAAAACTGGAAAATACTAGCAAAAAATGAATCTGCCACTTTATCTTTATTATACCATATAGAAAGATGAACTCAAAATGGATTATAGACATAAACAGAAGACCTAAATCCATGAAA
>NW_017731537.1:1504285-1510401 GCF_001890085.2 Hipposideros armiger
TTGTATCATTTTAAATATGTGAAGCTTATTGCATGTCAATTATCCTTCAAACAATAACAACAACTAGCATTTCTTATCCTGACAAGTCTTTGAGTTGATAAGTTAGCAGTGGTCTAGTTGATCTACGATGGACTCAGATGAGACAGTTCAGGTCATTTCCATGTGCTCTCTCATCCTCCAGCGGTGTAGCCCACGCTTATTCTCAGGGCAGTCACAAAGGTTCAAGAGGAAGAGGGACAGAATGTGATGCCTCCTTAGGTCTAGGCTTGGAATCACCCTATTACATTAGCCGACATAAATTAAAAGGCCATCATAGACTCAAGGGATGGAACACAGACACTATGACTTAAAGGGAGGAATTTCAAAGTCATATTTCACAGGGTGTAAATACAAAAAAGGGTTGTAAAATCATGGCCATTTTTTGCAGTTAAGCTACCATACCTCCTAAGTAGCAGGCACTGCTATTTACTAAGCAATACAAATATTACTTCATTTGATCCTCATCACAACTCAAATCAAGTACATAGAATCCTAATTTTTGAAGGTGAAGAAACAGAGGCCTAGAGAAGAAGTTAAGTAATGTGACCAAAGTCCCATAGACAATCAATTACAGAGTGGGATTCAAGCTTTACTCTGACTGACTCCGGAGCATCTGCCCTTAGGAGCTGTGTGTCATCACTTCTCTTTACTGCTAAAATGTGCATTCAAAAGCCATAACCGATCTGCCCAGGAGTCTGGGCTCCATCTCAATAGCACCTCAGAAAAGGCACCAGGAATCATTTCACAGACGGCATCAATAAGACAGAGGAGGGGGAGTCTTTCTTTATTCCTAATTTCTATGAATCAAGCTTTACCCTGTGTATTACATTTCTGTTTAAGGATGAAATCTCTGAAGCATTCCGAATTTCAACCGCAATCAAAAAATACTTTGTTGTGTATCTAAAGATTGCAATACTAAGCCCCAAAAGTCATTTCACAATACATGAGAAACATTGTCCTCTTTGAAAATGTATTATGACTGTTTGATCTGATGAAGGACAATCATTAACATTACCTGATTGTACCTGTTTGTATAGGAAATTTCCAGGTTTTTAATAGATTGTGTTCCTAAAGTTCATGTGTAAGTCAATGATTTAGAAATCAAATATCCAAAAAATATAAAATCTGATGCAACTCAACACCAAAAAACAAACAACCCAATTAAAAAATGGGCAGTTGATATGAAGAGACATTTCTCTAAAGAGGACATAGAGATTGCCAACAGGCATATGAAAAAATGTTCAACCTCACTTAGCATTAGGGAAATGCAAATAAAAACCACAATGAGATACCACCTCACCCTGGTCAGAATGGCTATCATCAATAAATCAACAAACAACAAATGCTGGTGAGGTTGTGGGGAAAAGGGAACCCTGGTGTACTGCTGGTGGGACTGCAGACTGGTGCAGCCACTATGGAAATCAGTATGGCGGTATCTCAAAACTGGAAATGGAACTACCTTATGACCCAGCAATCCCACTCTTAGGTATTTATCCAAAAAAACCCAAGACATTAATCCAAAAAAATATATGCACCATGTTCATTACGGCACTATTCACAATAGCTAAGACTGGGAAACAACCGAAATGCCCATCGGTAGACAACTAGATTAAGAAACTTTGGTATATTTACACAATGGAGTATTACTCAGCTATAAAGAAGAAGGAAATAGTACCATTTGTAACAATATGGATGGAACTAGAGAACATTATGCTAAGTGAAATAAGTCAGTCCGAGAAAGACAAATACCATATGATCTCACATATATAGAATCTAAAACACTGAATAAATGAGAAATGTGAACAGAANTTCACCTCACACCTGTCAAGCTATTATCAAAAAGTCAACAAGTAACAAATGTTGGCGAGGATGTACAGAAAAGGGAACCCTCACTCATTGTTAGTGAGATTGAAAATTGATGTGGCCATAGAGCAAAAACAGTATGGAGGTTCCTCAAAAAATTAAAAAATGGAACTACTTCACAACCCAGCAATTCCACTCCTGAGTGTTTATCAAAAGAAAACAAAAACACTAATTTGAAGAGATATATGCTCCCCTAAGTTCATTGCAGCATTATTTACAATAGCCAAGATATGGGAGCAACCTAGGTGTCCACTGATAGATAAATGGATAAATAGGAGGTGGTACAGATATACAATGGAATGTCACTCACTCATGAAAAAGAATGAAATGTTGCCATTTGTGACAACACGGATGGACTTGGAGGATATTATGCTAAGTGAAATAAGTCAGAAAGTGAAACACAAATACCACATGATTTCACTTACACGTAGAATCTAAAAAACAAAACAAAACAAAAACAGACTCATAGATACAAAGAACAAACTGATGGTTGCCAGAAGGGAGGAGAGTGGGGAAATGGATGAAAAAGCTAAAGCAAAATAAGTGGTACAAACTTCCAGCTATAAAATAAATCAACCAGGAATGTAATGTACAGTAAGGGAAAATAATCAATACTATCATAATAACTTTGTATAGTGACAGGTCATTACCAGACTTATTGTGAGGATCACATTGTAAAGTATATAACTGTCTCATTTACTATGTTGTATACCTGAAACTAATATAATATTGTATGTCAACTATAACAAAAAATAAAAAACAAAAGAATCCAACTCCATTTTTCTCATGTGGATACTCAATTGTCACAGCACCCTTTACTGATAAGATTGTCCTTTCCCTAGTGTTTTGCAGCATCTTTGTCATACATCAAGTGACACTTTATACGAACTCTTTATTAAAATCCATGTTTGATGTGTCTTTTCTACACTGGCTTAATTACTCTAGTTCTTTAATAATTTTTAGGCTCTCCTAGAGCAAGCTTACCACCTTATTTTTCTTCACTAGTGTTTTGGTTATTCATGGAACTTTTTTTAATATGTAAATATTAGAATCAACTTATCAAACTCTTCAAAAAATCTTTTGAGATTTTGATTTGAATTGTATCAAATTGATACAGCTATTTGGAGAAAACTAACCTTTTAAAAATATTTATATCCTTAGTTTATAAACATGATACATGCCATTCTTTATTTAACTCTTTTTTAATGTCTCTTAAAAAATCCTTGTACTTCTTCACATAGAGGACTTGCATATCATTTGTTATGCTCATTTCTAGGTGTTATTATAAACATTATAATTTTTTATCATATAGTATGTATTGCCCATTTTAGAGGAAACTGCTAATAAACCAAATTAGCAGGTGCCAATTTTTTTAGTTGTGATAAAATACACATAACATAAAATGTACCACCTTATCTGTTTTTAAGCATGTAGTTCAGTAATGTTAGGTATAACTCATATTGTTGTGTGACCAATCTCCAGGACTTTTTCATCTTGCAAAACTGAATATCTATACCCATTATATTGCACCTGCCCATTTTCCCTTCCCCTAGCTTCTGACAACCACAATCCTACTTTCTTGTAAACAATATCTTTTCTCTAATTTAATTGTTAACTCTGTTGCTAATAGTATGTTTTGAATCTCTTATTTTCTGCTGATTTTCTGTGTGCTTAGTCTCTCAATTGTTGAGAAAGATAAATTGAAACTCTGACTATTAGTTGTGGCTCTATTTCTCCTTGTAGCCCTATCAGTTTTTACTTCATATATTTTAAAGTGCTTTCAGTAGGTCTATAAATGTTACAATTATTATGTCCTCTTGATAACTTGACCCTTTTATTATTCTGACATGATTCTCTTAATCCTTGGTAAGATTTTTGCTATGAAATCTACCACAATATTAATATATCAGCCCAGCTTTCTTTTCATTAGTGACAGCACACTGTCTTTTTCATCCTTTCGTTTCACTGATTTATGTTTTTTATATTTACAGCGTTATTTCGAAGAAAAACTCTCAACAAGCTAGACACATAAGGGAACTTCTCAATCTACAGCTATCCTCATACTTAATGATGGAAACCGAATGCTTTCACCCGAAAACCAGGATCAAGGCCAGGAGGTTCAATTTAATGCTCATATTCAACATCACACCGGAGATTCAGGCCAGTAAAATACAACAATAAAAAGAAACAAAAGGCATTCAATATTGGAAAGGAGAACGTAAAGCTGTCTTTATTCACACATCGCATGATCTATGTAGAGAATCTTATGAAATGTACGAAATACTACAGGAACAAGATAAGTCAGTTGAGCAAGCCTACAGGATACAAGATCAACATACAAAAATTAATTATATTTGTATATACTAGCAACAATCAGAAATTGAAATGTTCAAGAGATCATTGATAATACTATCAAAAATGTTAGCTATAAATCTGATGAAAGCTATATAAGACTCATACACTAAAAACTAAAAAATACTGTTGAAACTAAAGGATGCCAAATAGGTGAAAAGATATTCCATGTTCACTGGTCAGAAAACTCAATATTGATAATATGTTAATTCTCCCCAAAAGGTCCATAGGTTCAATGAAATCCCAATCAAAATCCTAGCAGTTATTTTTTGTAGAAACTGGAAAATTTATTCTAAAATTTAAATAGAAATACAAAGGTTCTTGAGTCACCTAGACAGCATTGAAAAAGAAGAGCAAAGTGAGAGAATTAACATTACCTGATTTCAAGACTTATTGTAAAGCAAGTGATCAAGATAGCATAGTATTGGTAGAAAGATTGGCAGATCGACCAATGGAATAGAATAGAAATTCCAAAATAGAGTCACAAATCTACAAAGAATTGATTTGCAACAAAGGTGCATAGAAAATTCAGCAAATAAAACATAATTTTCCAACACATGGTGCTATAGTGGGATGGTATGGGAAGAAAGAAGGAAACAAAGAACTCCATTTCATACCTTGGACGTTATATAAAAATTAACTCAAGATAGATCTAAGTGTGATAGACCTAACAGTGATACAGAAAACTAAACAACTTCTACAAGAAAACATAGGAGTACATTTTGATGACCTTGAATTAGACAGAGTTTTCAGATATGATATTAAAAGCACGATCCACAAAAGAAAATTTGAAAATTTCAACCTCATAAAAATTCAAAACTTCTCTTCTGTTAAGAGAATGGAAGACAAGACTCAGAGTGGGAATACATTCTTGCACATCATATATCTGATAAAGCATTTGTACAAAGAGTACTTACAGACTCTTAGAACTAAATAGGAAAATAAGTAATCAAAATTTTAAATTGGCAAAGCATTTGAATAGATACTTCAGCAAGATATACAAACAAGGAGGACACACAGATGGCCAATAAACATATGAAAAAATGTTCAACATCACTAATCATCATGCAAATACAAATTAAAACCACAATGAGATAATCACCTCACACCTGTCAGAATGGCTGTCATAAATTAATCAAAAAACAAGTGTTGGCAAGGATGTGGAGAAAAGGAAAACCTCGTGCACTATTAGTGGAATTGTAAATGGGGGCAGCCACTATGGAAAAGCAGTTTGGAAGGTCCTCAACAATTTAAAAACTGAACTACCTTATTCTACTTCTGGGTATTTATCCAAAGAAATCCAAAACACTAATTTAAAAAGACACATGCACTCCTATGTTCACTGCAGCATTATTTACAATAGCCAAGATATGGAAGCAACCTAAGTGTCCATCGATAGACGACTGGATAAAGAAGATGTGTACATATATACAATGGAATATTATTCAACTATAAAAAAGAATTAAATCTTACCATTTGCGACAACATGGATGGACCCAGAGGGTATTATGCTAAGGGAAATGAATCAGACGGAGAATGACAAATACCATATGACCTCACTTACATGTGAAATCTAAAGAACAAAATAAACAAATAAACAACACAGAAACAGATTCACAGATACAGAGAACAAACTGATAGCTGCCAGATAGGAGATGGGTTGGAGGGATGGGTGAAAAAGGGAAAAGAATTGAGATTTACAAATTGCCAGTTATAAAAACAGTCATGGCGATGTAAACTACAGCACAGGGAATATAGTCTATAATATGTAATAACCATGTATGGTGTCAGATTGGTACAAGACTTACCAGAGTGATCACTTTGCCAGTTATACAAATAATGTCTAATCATTATGCTGTACA
>NW_017731537.1:1513296-1515457 GCF_001890085.2 Hipposideros armiger
GACGAGACAATACAAATTGGTAACTACAATACAGCCTCAGGGATAGAAAAGACAGTCTGGGGAATATAATCAATAGTGTTGTAAGTATTTCTTAGGGGGCCAGATGGACTCATGTCTTGTTAGGGAGACCACTTCATAGTCGGTGTAGAGGCTTACCACCACACTGTATTTCTGAAGCTGATGTTGAATAATATTGTATGTCAACTATAATTTTATATACATATAGTCACGGGATGTGGAGTAGAGAGTGGGAATGGAGTCAATGGAATAGTAATAGATGAGCATGATATCGGGGGTGGGAGGACAGTGGATGGGGGAGGGAGGTTGTTACTTTGTGAGGGTGAAAAGGATAATGATTGTGTTGTTCTGTACACCTGAAACTAACAATAAAAATTTTTTTAAATCACTAAATATTTGAAAATTAAACAATCAACTTTAACTCGTGAGTTAAAGAAGGAACTGTAGGAAAAATATAAAGTATTTTGAACTAAATTATAATAAACAAAATATATTATAAAAAAGAAAAAAAAGTAAATGAAGAGCAATGTAAAGATTCATTTCCCAACAGACATGAATTATGTCACTTGCCTTAGAAAGCAGAATCAACTATCGTCACAGTTGGTGTTAAATAACAATTATTTTCATCTCACCACAATATAAAGCATATTCTTAAAATCTGTGCATTAAAAAAAAATCACAGGAATATTTCCAAGTACAAAATATACTTCTGATTTCTACACTAAAATAAGAATGACGTCTAAATTTAAGTCCTCTGCTCAAAATCCTCTAATGGCATCCCATCTCACTCATAAAGAAACCCAAGTCATTAAACGACCTCAAGGCCCCACACACTCTGCCCCTGTCCCCTTAATTCTGTAGCTTTATTACCTCTACCTTCCCCTCCTCTCTCACTCTGTTCCAAATGACGTGACATCCTTACTTTTCCCCAAATAGGATAAACACATTCCTGCCTGAGGGCCTTTGTTCTTGCTGTTCCCTCCATCCAGAACACTCTTCCCCCAGATAGCTACATGGCTCCCTCAACCCCTACAAGGCTTTGCCCACATGTCATTTTTCAGCCGGGGCTTTCACCAGCCATCCCATGTACTACAGCAACCGCTATCCTTCGTTCTCCCCCAACTCCTTACTCTCATCATTCTTCCTTACTTTATTATTCTCCATTTAACTTCTTTATTTTAAATATGCTATGCAATTCTCTTATTCTTTGTCTATCATTTCACCACCACCACCACTAACGTGTCAACTCCATGACAGTGGTGATTTTATGTTTTTTGGTCCTTTCTGCAGAACCAACACTTCCATGTTCCAGGGCTCTGTAGAAACAAACTTTCTAACTTATTTCATCATCTATTTATTTATACACATATTTCTTTCACGTGTATATCTTTTTTTTTCACTTTCTTCTTGAAATCTTCTGCATAAAAGGAATAGATCATCGTCTCTTTGGGAAAATATTTTTTTGTAAATGACTAATGAGCCACCAGCACTGCAGACAGAAAATTCATGGTTGCAATGGTTGGTGCAACAAACAGCCTTTCAAATAATTCTTGTTTTCAAATGATTCTTTAAAATTCATGTTTTCTATATTCCTATGGAGTGCCATTAATTTGGTTGACTCTAATCAATACTCATTTGGATCATACAATTGAATGGTGGTATTTCAGCACCCTGCAGAATTATGTACGCTGCCAATAAAGTATCCAATCATGAATAGCATGTATTGTATTATTTAAACCTAAAACTACATCTATTATGAAAAAGATTTAGTTCAATAATTTTTTCCATTCGATTTCATTGAATTAAAATTTTACTACTTCCTTAAATCAGCCTTTTATCAATTAATCTAGATAAAAACCAACCCTCATCATTGTGAATAAATCTATATCATTGCTGCCAAGTATTTTGTAGTATAGCAACTCTGCCATTTGTTGGTGTGATTTCTGTAATGCAGCTCTGCTCATATGTTGCTATCTTAATAGTCATTCAATCCGATTTTCAGTTTCACAGGCTCTGGTTGGGTAAACACTGGCCTGCAATCAACTGCTAATGGTGCCAAATTAAGAAATGGTTTTGCACGGCTTATAACATCAGATGTCGGACATGAGTTCAAACTTCTTTTGAACTTAGCTTGAGAGCTGAA
>NW_017731537.1:1516582-1522611 GCF_001890085.2 Hipposideros armiger
TTCTTAAGTTTTATTTTTTCGTTTTACATTTTTTTAGCATGTTTATTTTACAATTACAGTTGACATTCAATATTATTTTATATTAGTTTCAGATGAACAGCATAGTGGTTAGACATTTATATAATTTACAAAGTGAGTCCCCTGATTAGTCTAGTACTCTACTGACACAATACATAGTTATTACAATAATACTATGTTCCCTATGCTTTATTTTACATCCCTGTGACTACTTTGTAGCTACCAATTTGTACTTCTTAATCCCTACACCATTTTCACCCAGCCCCCAACCCCTCTCCCATCTGGCAACCATCAGTTTGTTCTCTGTATCTATGAGTCTGTTTCTCTTTTGGCTATTCATTTATTTTGTTCCTTAGATTCCACACGGAAGTGAGGTCATACAGTATTTGTCTTTCTCTGTCTGATTTATTTCAGTTAGTACAATACCCTCTAGATCCATTCATGTTGTTGCAAATGGTAAAAGTTCATTCCTTTTTATGGCCAAGTAATATTCCATTTTGTAGGGAATATATATGTCCATATACATATATGACACCTCTTCTTTATCCAATCATTTACTGACGGGCACTTATGTTACTTCCACATCTTGGTTATTGTAAATGAGGGTGCAGTGAACATAGGGGTGCATATATCTTTTCAAATTAGTGTTTTGGATTTCTTTGAATAAATACCCAGAAGTGGAATTGCTGGGCCATAAAGGTAGTTTTATTTTTAATTTATGGGGGACCATTCAAGCTGATTTTCCACAGTGACTGCACCAATTTGAAATCCCACCACCAGTGCATGAGGGTTCCCTTTTCACCACATCCTTACAAATATTCATTGTTTTTTTATTTGTTCGTGAGAGCTATTCCAATTGGTATAAGGTGATATCTCATTAGGGTTTTGGTGTATTTCCCCTATGATTAGGGTTTTTGAGCATCTTTTCATATGTATTGGTCATCTGTATGTGCTCTTTGGAGAAATATTTATACAAGTCCTCTACCAATTTTTTAATTGGATTGTTGGTGTTTGTTTGTTTGTTTGTTTTGTTTTGTTTTGTTGGATTGAGTTGCATGAGTTCTTTATAAATTTTGGATATTAACACTCATCGACTGTATCATTCATTGGTGAATACATTCTCCCACTCAGTAGGTTGTCTTTTCATCTTGTTGATGGTTCCCTTTGCCATGCAAAATCTTTTCAGTTTGATGTAGTCCCATTTGTTTATTATTTCTTTTGTGTCCCTTGACTGAGGAGACATATCAGAAAACAAATGACTAAGAGCAATGTTACAGAGTGCATTGACTATGTTTTCTTTTGGGAGTTTTATGGCTTTAGGTCTTACATTTGAGTCTTTAATCTATTTTGAGTTTATGGTGTAAAAAGGTGGTCTAATTTTATTTTTTTGCATGTATCTTTCCAGTTTTTCCAACATCATTTATTGAATAGACTGTCTTTACCCCATTGTATACTCTTGCCTGCTATGTCATAGGTTAGTTGATCATATAGGCGTGGGTTTATTTCTGGGTTCTCTATTCTGCTCCACTGATGGATGTGTCTGTTTTTATGCCAGTACCATGCTGTTTGGATTACTATAGGCTTGTAGTATAGTTAATATCAGGTATTGTGTTACTTCCAACTTTGTTCTTCTTTCTCAAGAATGCTGTGGCTATTCAGGGTCTCTTATTTTTCCACATAAATTTTAGGGTTTATGCTAGTTCAGGGGTCAGCAAATGGCAGCTCGCCGGCCACATGCAGCTCCTTGGATACATTCTGTCTCAAAAGTTTGCCGACCCCTGGAAAAACCCTTCCTGTCCCTCACAATTTAAAAATTATTCGAGAGCCATAAAACAAATGAAACCACCATTATGTGAATAATATACTTTAAACATTTTATAAATAAAATGATGATCATTTTATTTTCACTTTCAATTTTACCTCAGAACCACATGTATGTACCCAAAAAGCCCCATGTGGCTCGTGAGCCCCGTTTGCTGACCCCTGGCGGCTCTTCCATCTCAAAAGTTTGCCAAACCCTGTTCTAGTTCTTTGAAAAATGCCATTGGTATTTTGATAGGGATTCCATTGAATCTATAGATTGCTTTAGGTGGTATGGACATTTTCATGATGTTAATTCTTCCTACACATGACCATGGTATAGTCTTTCACTTATTTGTATTTTCTTCAGTTTCTTTCTTCAAAATTTGTAGTTTTCTGAGTACTGGTCTTTTACCTTTGTTTAAATTTATTCCTAGATATTTTATTCTTTTGATGCAATCGTAAATGGCATTCTTTTCTTAATTTATCTTTCTGTTGTACATCATTGATGTAAAAAATTCAACCTATTTCTGAATATTAACTGTGTATCCTGCTACTTTACTAACTACATTTATCAGTTCCAATATTTTTCATGGAATCGTTAGCATTCTCTATATTTATATTATGCAATCTTAAATACTGACAGTTTTATTTCTTCCTTTCCAATTTGGATGCCTTTTATATTTTTTTAATTTTTTCTTGTCTGATTGTTATGGTTAGACCTTCCGGTACCAGGCTGAATAAAAGTGGTGCAAGTGGACATCCTTGTCTTGTTCCTGATGTTAAAGAAATGCTTTCAGCATAAACCCTTTCAGTGTGATGTCAGCTGTGGGTTTGTCATTTATTGCCTTTATTATGTTGAGGTATGTTCCTTCTGTTCCCTCTTGTCTGAAAGTTTTTATCATAAATGGGTGCTGGTTTTTGTGAAATGCTTTTTCTGCATCTATTGATTTGATCATATGATTTGTAACTTCATTTTGTTTATGTGGTGTATCATGTTAATTGATTTGCAAATATTGAACCAACCTTGCATCCCAGGAATAAGTCCCACTTGAACATGGTGTATGATCTTTTTAATGTCTTGCTTAATTTGGTCTGCTAATATTTTGTTGAGGATTTTTCCATCTATAGTCACCATATTTTCTACTAATAAACATTTCAAATTCCTTACACAGATTTATAAATCAGTTAGAAATATTTCAAAATATTCATCTAAATTAGATTATTTTAAAGTATCACAACACATATTTGACATCTACCTTACAAAAAAATCTCACATTTCTGTGGACTTTCAAGTGTTTCCTGAAGATTTTCTGATTGTTTGAAAGTCCCTGTGTCTACCAGAATGTAAGGTATGGCTAGTTATAAATTAAATCGTATTTTCTGAAAATCTGAACACATGAGGGATTTTGCGAATAATCACTTGATTTCAAACACTACCATGGCTGTTAATGCTATGATGGATAGAGTGGTGAAATTTGAGAAAAGTCAAAATCATTGCATTTGATTGGTTAACATCAGGATTTTATCATGGTTGACCTACCCCTCAGTGCTATAAAATAAAGGTAAGATTCCATTTAAACCAAAAATTAGAGATCGATTATATGTGTCTTCAAATACTTGAAAAGTCGTCACGGGGAATATGAGTTAGTCTCAACCCGTGGTTTCACAGAGCTACACTTGGACTAGAAGAAGAATCAGGCAGGCAGGTTTCAGCTCAAAATAAGCAAAGGCTTGAATTAGAACCAACTGGAAGTGGAGTATCCATGAGATAGGCATTCCCGGTCACTTGACGTGTTTTCCCATTTATTGGAATATTAAAAAAAAATTGAGCTCAATGTTTAGAAATAACTTATCTGCCACCACTTTTTCTCTCTCTCTCTGGGTCCCTCCAGCTCATGAAACCCTGGCTTATGGCCAGCTCTACTCACCATTCACACAAACTTCTATTTTTACATCTGCTCAATATGAATTGATATATTTACATCCATGCCACCACAGTGTATAAAGCAGCTTCTTGGTGACACCTAATTTATAACAAATTTCCCTGTGTAAATAATTACCCTTGGGGTGATGTCTTTGATGAACTGGAAACTGTTGGCAGGAGTTACAGAGGCCTGTGTGAGGCAGATATGAGATAAAATATCAAAGGCAGATTAAGAAATAGAGAGATATAAAGTTATTCTGATTGCAGATTCCAAGAACTATTACTTTTTCTTATTTTGTTCACAAATTCATAAAGCAATCATTGACAGCACCAATAATCTCTGCCCCAACAATGTTCAAGGTGATGTGTTGTTGAGGTCACTGATGGCCAAAGAAAGATATTTTTGTGTAGTTGAGCGGCAGGATATTTTGAAGCTGCTGTTCCAATGATGCCATATTCTTTGATATAAGTCAGAATGTGACAGTGTTATTAAAAAATATAGGGGCCATCTGAGTGGCTCAGTTGGTTAAGAATGTGAGCTCTGAGCAACAGGGTCTCTGGTTCGATTCCCACATGGGCCAGCGAGCTCCACCCGAGCTGAGCTGCTGTTAAGCTGCCAACAGGTCGTAGGATGGCTCAGCTGATTAGAGCACATGCTTCTAACAACAAGGTTGCCGGTTTGACTCCCGCATGTGATGGTGGGTTACATCCACCTGCAACTAAGATTGAACACGACACCTTGCGCTAAGCTGCCCTGAGCTACCAAGGGGAGACGGGAAGGCTCAGTGGTTAGAGCGTGCACTCTTAGCAACAATGTTCCGGTTGGACGCCGCATGGGATAGTGGGATACACATATCCGCAACTACGATTGGACATGGCACCTTCAGCTGAGCAGCTGCGAGCTGCCAATGGGCGGCCAGATGGCTACTGGACTTGGAGCTGAGCTAGCTGCGCCCTCCACAACTAAGAATGAAGGACAACAACTTGGCTGTTCCCCTTCCCCAATTCCCCAACACTGTTCCCCTTCCCCAATTCCCCAATAAAATCTTTTTAAAAACTACAGATAATGTTTGCAATAATATCCCTATCCGTTACCGTGAGAGAAGTTCTAACTTGCCCCTCATTCTAACTTGTCCCAAATCACCACTCCATCCCCAGAGATACAGTAAAACACAGAGTCAGTTTCAGGGTTGAATGAAATACTGGGATTGAATGAAGCTCAAGGACAGACTCAGGGACAGAGTGGGTGAGATTAGGAATAAGGTAAGTCTGAAGACTGGATTGAAAATGTCTAATGCACACATTACTTTATAATTTGCAAAAGCTTAATGGAAGTTCAAAGGTCCTTTTTTCAACATATTTCTCAATCCACCACCAACCTGCCCACTTAGGAAAGCAGTGTCGTGTCCACAGGGAGAGGCTTTTGCTGATGCCTCTGTAAACTCTGTGGTCCCTCTCATAAAGTGCACCACTAGGGGTGTGGCTGAGACCTGACACACCACTACTGGACCTACTGGGAGTGGCATGAACTAGGCAATACACAGCTCATCCATTCCCCTCCAAGAAAATGAATAACACCGTGGATAAATTTGCTGCTTAACTTGCCAATACTTATGAGTTGCAAGTGTATTAAAATCCCATTGTTACATATCCGATATCACAAAATCCCCTTTACTCCTCTTGAAAGAACTCTGATCTGTACAAATTAAAAAGGAGTAAAAATTAAACGCATGTGAGAGTCCTGAGAATTTTGCAACATGCTTTGCGATATGCAGAGAGATTCCAAATTACAACCTTGGGAATTCAGTTAGTGACAGCACATCAATTTATAAGAACACAAGTATTATTCTTTGTCCCATTCACTGCGAGAGGAGAGAGGAATGGGCTGAGCAGGAAACATGAAGGAAAGAGAAGAAAACAGACCCAACTGAGGTACAGTTAGTCCAAGCCTCAAGCACTCAACACCCCAATGAATAGCATCCAAAGAAGTCTGCTCAATTTGAACACACTTCCTGCCGATGTCACCTTCCAAGGAGCTCTAACTTTGTGGGAGAGCTTTGGTGACGGGGTGGAAAAGGACATGATACACAAATTTCACCCGGCTTCCATGAGTTTCAGAATTATAAAGAATTCACACCTTGAAATCAAAGAGAAGATGGAATTTGTGGAAATACAGCTAACCTCACATGATATTCATTATTCTTGCAGATCCTAATAATTGTTAATAAAATGTAATCTACTTTAGCGACATATTCATAAAGTTTATTGTTAGAATAATTAAATA
>NW_017731537.1:1522751-1525315 GCF_001890085.2 Hipposideros armiger
TACCATTCTGAATAACACGGACAGCTAAAGATATGAGAAACTATGTTCTTCTGAATATGAAAGTATATTTGTATTCAGGTAAATGTAATATGCAATGATCTAAGTTAATTATTATCAGGGCTGATATATTTATTACGTTATAATAAAGTACATTTTATAATATATCATGGTATGCATTATGTGTGTATGTGTATCTGTGTAATAGATTATACATCATATTATATGTAATATATAATATATAAAATCACATTATAAAAGAAATTTATTGTATTATATGCTCTTCTACACAATTACAGTTTATGATCAATTATATGTGTTCTTCTATTTCTTTATCTTATGGAGTTTTTTCTTCTCGTTCCCAGGCAATCTTCTCTCTTCTTTTTTTTTCCCTTGGTTAGGCCCGTTCTGTTCCCTGAGAACATATCAGAAATACCAGAGGCCTAAGCTTCTCTCTCTCACTCTCTCTCCAGCTCCCCAAACTTGGCTAGGCCAGTTCTCTTCCCTGAGATGGAGCACTAATAAACCCTACTTGCATTTAAAAAAAAAAAAAAAGCATTTACAGAAAGATTTTTATCAGCCTAGGATTGGACTTAGGTTTAGAGCTTGAGTGATTTGGGAACACAATTTAATGATTCAGGATTAGGTGAAGCAGGCAGGGTGCAGTCACTTAATTGTTGTTATAAGGGCACAGAAAGGGTTTTCAAACAATTTGTCTATGAAAACTTTTACAGCTTTAGCTTTTTTCTCCCAGAGCAGTTTGTGGCGACAGGGGCTAGGTCCCGCATTTTTGAGTCAAGATAAATTTACATTTTTAGTTTTCCAAATTCCGTTTTCCTTTCCAAATTATTGTATTAAATTTACTGGGGTGACTCTGCTTAGTAAAATTATGTACATTTCAAGTGTAAATTCTTATATCATAAATATATTACATTGTGTGTTGGCCACCCAGATCAGGTCTCCTTCCATCACCATTTACTTGACTCCCTTTTCTCTCTTCTAACACCCCTGACCCCTGACCCTCTGGTAAACACTAAACTGTTGCCTGTCTCCTTTCTGTCTTTATTTCTCATGAGAAACCATAACAACAGGCTATTTTAAACATCAGTATCTTAAAAAAAACACATTTGCATATCACCCAAGGAATGGTAAGTGTATGTTAAATCAGTTCAGTACTGCGCTTTGACAAGTTTGAATCTAGGATTATTTCACTTCATTCACCTCCATTTGATACAAATGTTACTGAATTCTGGAATATCTCCAGTAACTTCAGGGCCACCTTATTCATGTGGTTTCTGATTTTAGAGGTTTGAATCATATTACCTTGTCATTGCATTTTTTAAAACAACAAGAGTTTTAATGCGTATATATATATACCTATACAAACATAATGTGGGAAAGATCTATTGAGGCAAATGGGGAGGGGGAAAAAGGAAGCAGCTATACACAGCAGTGGGCATGCTGACCATTCTGCAAATGGACAAAAACTTGTCCAGTGCTTGGTTTGGGGGATGAGACCAGGGACAGCAGTTGATACGCAGCTCTGTTTTGGCCTCCACAGCAGGGTGTCTAAATTCCAGTGTAGTTTTGAACTGGACACACCCGCCTTTAAACACACACACGCGCGTGCACACACACACACACACACACACACACACAGGCAATGCACATACAACACAACACACACACACTCCTGAGACTTGGTCCTCTGGCTTGCTGTTGGATGAGCGCTGGTAAAATGTCACTTATGGGGCTAAGCCGCCTTCCAGTGTTGAAGGCCACTGATGGTTGAATCCTTAGGTCTCTTTGCCTACTCAGCCTGTGGGTGGAGACATAAGCTGTCGGAATGTTGACACTGGGTGGTGTGATTTTAAGTCAGAAAAGTGCTATGTACAATGGGAAGTGTGTCTTCCAGAGGCCAATGGGAGATTCGAAAATAACAGCTTAGGGAGGAGGTGTGGTATCCATGGGCTCCGAATCGTCCACAGGGTATGCAGCGGCGCAGTTTGCTGGAGCATGGGTGGCTACAGAATTCACGAGGGGCTGCTTAGTGCGACCTGCTGCACTGACGACAGAGGTTTTCCTTTTCCGACCACCGCAGGTGCCTGATGTGGGCTGAGGGGTGCTTTGGGGGCCACCTCCATAGCACGGTGCAAGCCGCAGGTACTTCGATGCAGGTGGGCCGGTGGAGGAGTCGACTGAGTTTGGAGGGTTTGCCACCCGGCAATAAGCTCGCGGGTGTCTGTGAGACCGCTTCAAGCAGCATGGTGGAGAGGTAGCTCGGGGGCGTCTGCGAGACTTCTGAAAACGGGCACGGTGGAGCTGTGAATACAAACACATCCGAAGGCGGAGTAGTGCCCATGTCTGTGACATCACCATCAGTGACAGTCGGCTGACCGGTCAGATTGGCAGATGCATTGGTCGTTTTATCTTCCACGATCTTGTTGCACTGACAAGTAGGCTTCTTCAAGGTGACGGGGTCTTTGTCAAGAGCTAAGCGAGGCAATTTACAGGGCACGGGCAATTCCCCTCGATCCCACATCAGTGGTGGCAGGGGTAGCGAAAGC
>NW_017731537.1:1526323-1527815 GCF_001890085.2 Hipposideros armiger
TTGCGGCGGAATAGGCGGCGGAAGAGGAGCGGAATCTTGCTAAGGGTATTGCCCATCTAGAGCCAGTTGTGCGCCAAACGAACCCGACAGAAGAGCACGAAACAGAGCGCGTCTCCTAGTTTCTCGCTCTTGCTCAAGGTCTAGCAATGCACTGAACTAACTGTCCAGCCAGGCGCTTGTGACGTCTCCCTGGAACGTGTCACAGAGAAAGCGCCACTCCCAAGCCCAACACGTGAAGCGATGACGTCAAAGGTCAAAGGGCAAGGCCTCAATGGCCAGCTAACCCCTTCTGGACTTCCCAGAGCCTGGGACTTCCTGCAGCGGGTTACAGGTGTTTGACACCACATAGGCCACCATGCGGGGACCATTCAGAGGCCCCATCCACCACCGAGGCCCCATCCGCCAGAGCTCACCCCGCCTGGGCAATGTCTCTGCAGGCCTTCCCCAGGTTCGGGAGGCCGCAGCCTGATCAAAGGCAAGGGCTGGAGCGACCCAGATCCAGCCCGAGTGTGGCCCATCTCCCCCTCGGGTCCTCCCCAGCTTCTATGTGAGGCCTGGAGCCAAGTGCACTTTCTCCATGGCCGCCCTGCCTGCCAGCGTCACCAGCCAATGAAAAGGTTTCTGAGGCGTGGACATGAAGCCCTGACCTGCCCGGGTGCTGCACTTCCTGGCAGGCAAGTTCTTTATTCACTTCCTTTTAGAATCTTGGTAAAACAACATTTGAACAGCCCGTTCCTTGGTAGCGGCTTAGCTAGGATTCAAACCCAGCTTGTGCGATCACAGTGTTTCCTAATTCATTATGTGTGGTCTGTTTCTTCCTTCCTTCCTTCCTTCATTCCTTCGTTCCTTCCATCCTTCCTCTTTCTCGCTCTCTCCCTCTCTCACCCTCTCTCCTTCTCTTCCTCTCCTTCCTTTCTGCCCCGTCATCTGGCCTGGATATCTTAGGGAAAGTGCTTATTTCTCTAGTTTCTAGTTCCCTGTAATGTGCCAAGTTATACCCTTACATAGGGATATTCTCGCAGCCTAGAAAGCTTTGCTCCCTGTTTGAATCAATTCCATCTTCACTTGCTCAGGCAATTCTTCACCATGTCAAAGCCCCATCATGGGCTCTCTTCCTTACTAGGTACTTCCTGTTAGCAGCTCTGACACCATGTGCAATGGTCAGATGCTATATTTCCAGGCAAAATTAACATGCATGTAAAACAATTGTTTGATCTTTGAATTGTTGGGAAGAAACTACTATATTTATATGCCTTAGTATTATTAGCAAAGACACACTTTTGACTTTAAGAATGTAACAGAAAATGAATTAAATAGAATCTATACAAGAAAACATCAACAAATCTCTTGAGAGTCTTTTAGAAAGGAGGAAAACGTCCAGATCGAACAATTATACAAATAAACTAAGACAGGATTTGAGAAGACCGTGACTCGGTTGTGTTCTCTCCCTCTCCCTTTGCTGAGGGGAAAAGAGAACCACCACTCAGGTGGC
>NW_017731537.1:1528365-1553292 GCF_001890085.2 Hipposideros armiger
TGTGTTAGGGGTTATTGCCCCCGATTTGTGGAAAGAACACTGAATTTAATAACATTCAACATCACTTCCACTCAGCTAAATGATTCAAACCACGTATATCGAATCCCCAAATCTGTGCTTTTCAGGGCAGGGGTGAGAAAGTTTGTTGCAGGCAGGAGTTAGTGGGTGAAACACCAACCCTTACCCCTTCCCACCTCCACCAGAGTAGCTCCATTCTGCTCTGCTGCACGTCTGGAGCATCTGGCTGAGATTCTAGTGAAAGAAATGCATCTGCTGGTTAGAAAGAAAAGACAACACCCTGCATTGCACTACTCAGATATTTTGAGACTAAGTTCAATAAGACCTGGCGTTGATTTATTATCAAAATTCTCAGTAGTTCTCAAATCTCGTGTACTTAAGAATCAACTTGGGTGCTTGTGTAACCTGGAGATTTCTAAGCCCCACCCTCAGAGATTTGCGGCTGAATGGTCTGGAGTGAAGCACAAGAATTTGCAGATTTAACAGGTTTCCCAGGAGAATTTGATGCAGATGGAGAGAGAGCTGCATTTTTGAAAAACTGAGGAAAGACATTTTGAAATAAATGTAACCTTTGACTGCTAAAAGGGGTCTAAACTTACCCCATCGGCATAAGTGCCATCCCTTTGAAGACCCTCTTTGAACGGTCCAGCAAAGACATTTCTTAAATCCAGAATCTCCAGCCTGGCTTGAAGTTGGGGAGAGAATAGTTACTGCAATGGCAAAAAGCAGATGAGTCTTAGGACTCAATATAAACTCCTTCCTTTAAGATGGGGCACTAATGTTCAAACAAGGGACATATAGAGGGGAAACCCTCAATTAGGAGAACAAGGGAGTAGAAACAAAAGAGATGAACAAAGAAATTATCCTCCTGAATAATGTTGAGTAGTATTTCTTAGGAACTCAGAGATGGGCACATTTCTAATCTGCCAATCATTGCCTGACAGCCGGCTACGGGCCAGTCCCTTTCAGCTGAGAGGGTGTCCTGAGAATCCTCCCTCCTGGGACTCAGCATTGCTGACACCCATTCTCCTTTCTTCATAGATGCTTTTCTTCAGTGTGATGGGTTTTCATTTTTAGTCTTGATGTATTTGATCTCTCCTGTAAGGCTTCTTTAGCCTTTTTTAAAAACATGTTCTTAGAAGTTCTCAAAGTTGAGCATCATATAGCTCTTAAAACTTTTAAATCTTTGATTATATTAGTAAATACTGAAAATACCTAAATTCTTTTGGTAAAGAATTTTCATAAACACACTTCATTCTTATGAACATGCTTAAACATTTTCTTAACTTCAAAATATGTGATATCTATTAAATTTTGAGCTTATTACTCAGAAATTTATATAATTCTTAAAGCAGTCACTACCTGCTTCTCACCCTTTGATGTCAACATTTGTAACTTCTTAAATATGGCCTTCATCAATTATTGAAGGCCCATTGTAGTAACACAATCTTATAGAAACCACAGTTACAAACCAAAAACCAGCACAGTTAAATCTTGGAGAAACAGGTTTAAAGTTTTTGTTGTTGCTGCTTGACTTTTGTTTTAATTAAAAGATAATATCAACTTCCAGGAAAGGGGTCTGTCCAAAGAGTATGAAAGTCCCAGTGGGGAACCAGAGAACTAAGCAGGCCACTAAGGAAAGTACCAAGTTGTATGACCTTGTCCAACCCTTCACGCCCCTCCTTAGGCACAATGATAAATAATTCTTTGGCAACACAACTAAATTCAAACGCCACGAACCAGGGGGTTACGGTGTACAGTATTCCTCCTAACATTACCAGAGCTGGCTCAGAATCTGAGCCTCCAGGAAGAAGGTACCAGAAACTATAGTGGATAAGGACTGGGAAAAGTAAGATTGGATAGAAAGCAAAGTCATCATGCCTAAAGAAAGATTTTATGACAATCAATGCTAAAGATTTACCTCTCAGAAATGAAGTACTGACCACCAACCACTGAGATCCTGGCAAAATGCAAATGTAAGACTTGCCCGATCCTACCCTCATTTCTTCCTCTGCACCCCCTTTATCACCTTCTTTGCCACTGAGTTCTATACAAAAGGTTTATTTAGGCTTTGGGTTGAAATATTGCCTCAGTACATTTAATCCTAATGTTTTATGAGTATAGTGCATCCCACTTGTCTGCCATAAGATTTGTTTTCCACATTAGCCCATTTCATTGGTGTGTGCATTTTATAAAATTGTAAATGAAACCCACTGAAATACTAATGATGTTGAACTCTATGTGTATTCATGATGGTTATATATATATAAGGGATAGTCAGATCCCAATTCTAATTATGTGTACTTACTGAACACATATTCACAAATAAGTAAATCAAGATCATAAGTTCTATTAATTTTAATGTTTCCAAGATGAGTCAGAATTTTTAAACCAAATGGCTCCTTTGCTTAGCTCCTTAGCTCTGGAAGTTGTTTTAAATTAGTGAAATTGGTTGTCCTGAAATGTTTAAGTTGATACAGAGTTTTCCCTCCACTTCTGAGGATTCTTCCCAGTCATTAAAGAGGTTTCATATGTTAATATTAAATAAAAATTTCCCCTCAATAACTTTTAATATTTTTAATAGAATATGCATGCTTTCCCTAACATTAGTCTGTTCAAAATGATGTATAAACTCTTATAGCTTGAATTTCATTAGTGTTCTACTTTCTCTATGAACTGCTATGTTATTTCCCTAATACTCAAATCTAAAATATCATGTGACAATAAATATTTAAGAAGATGAATTCCATAGCAATATTGGTTAATAGAATTCACTATAACTAAGAAAAATGTTACCATAAATACATATTAAGATCCATTCTATAAAATCCCAGAATATTAAACATTCACAAATGCTCAAAAATTTAAATATTCTTAAAGAATACAAACTTGTAAAATGTGTCATCCAAAGAAATAGTGCAAGCAAAAATGTTGGTTTAGAGACACTAAGAGTGATTTCTTAATAACCAATACTTAACTTTCTATTCACAGTTAAATTCAGATAAATGTGACTCCATAAATATATATCTATTCTGATGTTAAGAGAACTGTGATATGCCTTGGTATGACATTTTGGTGGTCTCCTTTTACTCATATAATAACTTATTCGTTCCATAAATAAATATACTGAAGGTGCCAAAAAAAATGCATACCCATGACTTGTATTCATCATTTGTTATTGGCATATATTGACTATTACAATTTTAATGCAGTCATTTCCTTGCTTAAAATGTATATACATTTTTTTTGCTCTCTCTCTCTCTCTCTCTCTCTCTCTCTCTCTATCTATCTATATATATATATATATATATATTCCATATATTCTACACATTCCATATGTTCTACACATTCCATATATTATACATATTCCATATAGTGTACATATTCCATATATTCTATATTCTGTAAAGAATATAAACATTATTATCAATGTGACTCCACGGGGGAGTCAATGGTGATGATGATGAGGAGAGTGATGATGAGACACCTCTAAACTTGGAACAATTTTAAGACTTTATAAGAGGAGAAGAAAAAAAACACCAACAAGATATTTCTGAGGAAAAATTATAACTATCCTGTATTGATTTTTTTAAATAAAAAATAATAAAACGTTTTTGGACTTTTTTAAATGATTTTTTGGGGGGAGGGAACTTTGTTGCAGTTTCATGGTGGAAAATGCAACAACCAGAACCAGCTGCATAATCTTGTATTCTGTGCATATTCCTGGAGCAGAACTGAGTACCACTTAAAATACATTTTTATTCTATATTAGAATATTTATTCTATATATAGAATATTTAGAATATATATTCTAATATATATTATTCTGTTTATAGAAATATATGTTCTATATAAAGAATAATCTATATTAGAAATATATTTTGATAAGTAATAAATATATTCAGTAATAGTTTCAGAATTATTCAGAATAATATATATTAAATAATAATTGTTAATTTGATTGATGTTGAAATAATATTTTGGATGTACTGACTTAAATAAAATATATGTTATTTCACACATTTCTTTTCACTTTTCATTATGGATACTAGAAAATTTTAATGGCTCTCATGTTTTTATTGGCTAGTGCTGATCTAAGGAAAACTGACAATAAAACTGTAAATGAAAAATAAATATAAAATAGTTTTTACATACTAAAAGCATTGTGAATCTGACAATCAGAAAGCAATGATAGATTCCTGGTCAAGATAAAGGAGTAGGTAAATGCTGTGCTCACCTTCTGTCACGACCACATCAAAATTACAATTAAACTACAGAAAAACCATCACTGAGAGTTGCGTGAAGTCTAGCTGAACCAAAGCCCTACAACTAAGGACACACAGAAGAAGCCATCTTGAGACTGGTAAGAGGGGCAGAGACACAGAATGGGCTGGTCCCACACATGTGTGTGACCATTAAAAACAGAAATGGATATTCAGCTTCAGAGTTCCCCCCACCGAGAAAAGAAAAGGGTCCCAGCCCAATACTAGGATCCCTAGGCCAAGTTTCCAGCACCAAGGAGAGAAGTGCTTATAACTTCTGGCTGTGAAAAGCAGCGGAGATTGTGGCTGGGTGAGACAGAGGGCAGCTGCAGTCTCAGGTTCTCCTCTTAAAGGGCCTGTGCAGAAACTTACTTGCTCTGAGCTGCAGTACTGGGGCAGCAGTTTGAACGGTGCCAACAACATACAGGGAGGAACTGAAGTGTCTAGTCTCAGGGGGAGGGCTGGAGGGGCAGCTTCCTCCTGGAGGGAGCAGCTGGTGGAAGCCATTATTTCTTTGTTGAGCCTTCCCTCCACCCTGTGTGCAGATGTAGGTGGCCACCATATCTGAATCTCCATCAAACTGACTAACCCTTTTCATCCACCCCACGACGCTGATTGCCTCAGACCCCACCACACCCAACTTTCAAGCACACCTGAGCTGCTTCCACAGGCTTTCTGTACAAAGGCCTATCTTAGCTCATGCTGTGGAGTTTCCTAAAAACTCTCAAAGGTTCACAAAATGCCAACAAGCAGCATCTGACTTGACTTTGGCATGTCTGGAACCTCAGACTGAGCAGGCCCAAGCCCAGCATTAGCAATAGCTGGCCTCCTGAGGCACCCCCAAACCCAGCATGGGTAGCGGGATATGCATATTGCTTTGTGGCTCATGCTAGGTGGCCCAGGACAGGGCACAGACTGTCGCTGAACATGGACTGTACAGGTCCCTTCCCAAGAGGCCCCAGGGCTGGCAGGCCCAGTGGCCAGATTTCAACCAAGCCGGAGCATCACCCGACCACCTCAAATGGCAACACCCCAAAAGGCCACACAGGACAGGCACCAGAGCCCTGCTAAAGAGAACCCTGCTCTGTAGGATCAGCACCTGCACAACAGCTCCCTAACTGGAGTCATAGCCAGTCCTCACAACCAATGCCCAAGAGTCAATGTCTCCCACTGACATGCAAATGCCAACCAGGATCAAGTACAACAGGGGGGCACACACGACCCACACAAAGGGCACACACAACCCAATAAAGGAGACACCTGGAGCACCCAGCACTGGTGATCAGGGAGACTGAGCCACTGGGCCCCACAGGACACCTACTACATAAGGCCACTCTACTAAGACAGGGAGGCATTGCAGCTCTACCTAATAGATAGAAACAAATACAGGGAGGCAGCCAAAATGGGGAGACAAAGAAACACATCCCAAATTAAAGAACAAACCAAACTCCAGGGAAAAGAGTATACACAATGGAGACAAGCAATCTACCAGATGCAGAGTTCAAAACGCTGGTTATAAGGATGCTCAGTGATCTCAGGGAGAACTTCAACAAACAGATAGGCAATATAAACATGCAGATAGAAAACATAAAAAAGAACCAGTCAGAAATAAAGACGACAGTAACTGAAATAAAGAATATATTAGAGGGAATCAACAGTAGGCTAGATGAAGCAGAGAACTGAATCAGTGATTTAGAAGATAAGGTAGCAGAGAACACCCAATCAGAAGAGCAAAAAGAAAAAAGAATAAAAAAAACCCAATGAGGATAGTTTTGGAGGCCTCTGGGACAACATCAAGCATACCAACATTTGCAATATAGGGGTACCAGAAGGAGAAGAGAGAGAGAAAGAAATAAAAATTTTATTTTAAAAAAAATTATGGAAAGCTCCCCTAATCTGACAAAGGAAATAGATATACAAGCCCGGGAAGTACAGACAAGCCCAAACAAGACGAACCCAAAGAGGCTCACAGCAAGACATATCGAAATTATAATGCCAAAGCTTAAAGAGAGAATATTAAAAGCAGCCAGAGAAAGGCTGTTAGTCACCTACAAGGGAGCTCCCATAAGACTGTCAGCTGATTTCTCCATAGAAACTTTGCAGGCTTGAAGGGATTGGCAAGAAATCTTCAAAGTGATGAAAAGCAAGGACATACAACCAACATTACTCTACCCAACGAAGCCAGCATTTAGACTCAAAGGAATAGATAAAGAGCTTCCCCGTCAAGAAAAAGCTAAAGGAGTTCATCACTACCAAACTAGTATTATAAGAGATGTTAAAGGGACTACTTTAAGAAGAAGAAAAAATTTTTTTAAATATGAATAATAAAATAGCAATAACTACATACCTATTAAAAATTACTGTAAATGTTAATGGATTAAATGCTCCAATCAAAAGATGGGGTGGTTCATTGGATAAGAGAACAACACCCTTACTTATGCTGCCTACAAGAGACTCACTTCAGATGGAAACACACACACACACACACACACACACACACACACACACTGAAAATAAAGAGATGGGGAAAAGATACCTTATGAAAATGGAAACGAAGAAAAAAAGCTGAGGTAACAATACTTATACCAGGCAAAATTGCTTCTAAAACAAAAGCTTTTAAAACAAGGAACAAAGAAGGACCCAGTATTCTTACTTCTGGGTATTAATCAAAAGAAACCCAAAATGCTACTTTGGGGGGATGTGTATATCCATATGTTCATTGCAGATTATTTACAATGGCCAACATGTGGAGGCAGCCTGGGTGTCCACTGATGGGAGAGTGGATAAAGAGTAGGTCGTACAATGGAATATTGCTTGGCCATGGAAGGGAATGGGTTCTTGCCATCTGCAGTGGCATGGATGGACAGGGAGGGTATTGTGCTGAGCGGAGTATGTCAGACAGAGAAAGACAGACACAAGGTGATTATGCTTGGATGTGGAATCTAAAAGAACATAAAAGCAAACAAACAAAACAGAAACAAACTAATAGATACACAGAACATTTTGATGGTTGCCAGATGGGCGAGAATTTGGGAGGGGTGGTGAATAAAAAAGGGAATGGGATTAAGAAGTACAAGTTGGTAATTCAGTAGCCATGGGGATGTAGGCAAATTCATAAGGAATACACTCAATAATATTGTAATAACTCTGTATGGTGTCAGATGGTATTAGATTTATTAGAGTGATAGATATAGGGGGTTGGGGTGCAGGGGGGAAAAGGTGATGGGATTGAGAAGCACAAATTGGTAGTTACAAAATAATCACGGGGAAGTAAAGTGCAGAAAATATAGTCACTGATATGGTAATACCTATGGATAGTGCCCAGTGGGTACTTGACTTGTCAGGGGGATCAATTCTTAAATTATATAAATGTCTAAGCACCATGCTGTACACCTGAAATTCATAAAAAATAATATTGAAAAATAACATTTTTTAATAATATTGAAAAATTTGAAAAGAGGGGGGAAGGTGAAGAGGATAAGAGGTTCAAATTTCCAGGAACAAAACAAATAAGTCATAGGGAGCTAATGTACAGCATGGGAATGTCATCAATAATATTGTGATAGCGTGGTACAGTGTCAGATGGTTGCTGGGCTTATCATGGTGATCACTTCTTTAGGTATATAAATGTTGAATAACTATGGTGTTTACCTGAAACATATATGATATTGTATGTAAGCTTTATTTTAATAAAAATCTTTAAAAATAAGTCATGATAGAGTAACTAGGAGGCTGAATAAAGGCCATCCAAAGATATTAAGTCCTAATGGCTAGAACTTTTAAATGTTATCTTACTTGAGAAAAGGTTCTTTATAGATGGGATTAAATAAAAGATATTGGGTGGAGGAGATTACCCTGGATTACATGGATGGGTCTTCAATGTCATCATAAGTATCTTTCTAAGAGAATGGCAAAGGAGAAAACAGAGACTGAAGAGAAAAGGCAACATGACTATGAAGACAGAGGATGGAGTGATGTAGGCACAAGTCAAAGAATGCAGACAGTACCCAGAAACTTGAAGGGGCAAAGAGTGAATTCTTCCCTAGAGTCTCCAGAGGGAGCATGGCCCTGCCAACCCCTTGATATGGGACTTAAGGGCTCCAGAACTGTGAGAGAATACATTTATGTTGTTCTAAGCCTCCCAGTTTGTGGTAATTTCTTACAACAGCCACAGGGAACTAATACAGGGCATAATCATGAGAAGAGGTGCTTTGGAAAGGAATTTAAAGTAATCAGGAGAGGAACTTCCTCGAATGGAATATCCAGGAGAACATCTATCTGAAAAACCTACATTTAAGTGATATTTAAATAACAAGAAGGTGCTGACCATTTGAAGAGACCGAAGACAGCATTCCAATCACAGGGAACAAGATAGGAACAAACACTGAGATGGGAAAAAGCTTCATCTCTTCAGGAACAGAAAACAGGCCAAAGTTTGTGAAACATGCTGAGCAAAGGGGAGCATGACTCAAGAAGAAAATGGAGAGATACGCAGAAGAGGCGAGGAGAGGTCTTGCTGGTAATAGAGGACCACATTTGCCATGATGTGTATGGATTTGATTTTAATTATAACCAACTATATATTTTATTTTAATTATAACCAATTATTTTATTACAACCCGGGAAGTATCGTGGTTACATTTATGTTTAGGGAAAGAATTCTGTGACCTATTTGTAGAAACAATTTTGGAACAGAACAAGGTTAAAACAGGAGAATTAATTAGGAGGGTATTGTCATCAACCAGGCAATAGATGTTGATAATCTGGGCCAAGCTGGTGGGAATAGAGATGGTGAGAAGCAGGAAAGTTTGAGATATAATACATTTTGAAGACTGAATGTGGGGAAATCGCATGAATTGGGAGAGAACAGAGAATAAAATGTAACTCCTAGGTTTCTGACTTCAACAACTAAATAGATTATTGAGAAGGCAAAGACAAGGAGAGAAGTAATTACATGAAAATGTATGAGTTCAGTTGCAGTCATGTTAATCTTAAGTGCCTGTGAAATACCAAGTATATTCCAAGCAAAAACAAACAAACGAACAAAAAACAACCCATTAACTTTTATATAAATTTTGAAGTCCTAAATTAACATTAGCTTCAAGGTAGAGATTTAGAAGTCATTTGTAGGTGGTAGAATGTAAATCCATGGGCATGGATAAGATGATCTAAAGAAAGAGAGTAAAGAGATGAGAGCGGATGGCCTAGGATTGAGCACTGAGGACTCTACAATTAGAAATTAGGTAGAAGAGGAAATGCCAAGGAAGTAGACTGAGCAGAAAAGGCCACAAAGAAGAAGAAAGACCAAGAGTGCAATGTCACAGAAGCCAAATGGGAAGATTACTTTGAGGAGAATTTATCATTCCCTATGATAAATTATGACAAACTCAATAAAAACAATAAGAGGAAAATAGCCACTGGACTTGACATAATGGACGTCAATGGAAATTTTATGAAGATCATTTTTTTAAGAAACGGTCGTACCAGAAGTCAGGCTGGTATGAGTTGAAGAGTGAAGGGATTGATTTTGGTGTATGGTCTGAGAGAAAGATCCAATTTTATTGTTTTCAATATTGTTAACCAATTGACCTTAAAAACAGGTAAAACTGAGGAATACATTTTATGGTCATGCATACTCATGTGGAAAATTAGTTTAAATGTAAGGGAAGTATAAATGCAAACTATGGGCAGGTAGCTAACTCTTGGGTAGGAAGCCAAGGGATGGGTTTGAATAACAACACTCAAGCACTGTTGGAGACCAAGACCACCTTCCGGAGCTGCAAAGGAGAGGTGGGTGCAAGGCACACTCTCTGGCTGTGTTTTTGCAAGGCTGACTCAGCATCTCAGCATACGGAGATGCTTTCGGTATACTAGTGATAAAATATCCTGGGTCTGATATATTTGTTGCAAAAATATCCTGCAGCTGACACATGGACATCTTCTGTCCAAGGACATTTCCTCCCCTTTCTTACCCCCGCATAAGCAAGGCTATATAAGTAAACCACAGCTGCTAGACTGGGTCACTGTCCTCCCATCAGGAGACAGCTGTCCACCCTAGCCCCCGCTTGCAAGTACTTCTTTGTCTGTCTTTTCTTAATCCTTCGTCGCCCCTTTCTGGCCCATTTGATGAGCCGTGCTGGAGGCAGCAAAGCATCTTTAATGAAATTCATAATATCTGTTCATTAGGTTAATCAGAGATTCATAATGGTTTATTTAATAATTATATTCATAATCTACACTACAGCCATGGATATATACCATATTTCTCCACACCCTTTTTTGAAAAACTTGGGATATATATATATATATATATATATATATATATATATAGAGAGAGAGAGAGAGAGAGAGAGAGAGAGAGAAAAGAACTCTCATACACTGAGCGGGGGAGGATACAGCCACTATGAAAAACAGTATAGGGGTTCCTCAAAAAATTAACTACCATATGATCCAGCTATCCCACTTCTGGGTGTCTCACCCCAAAATCTGAAAAATTTTTCCATAAAGATATATGTATCCCTATGTTCATTGCAGCATTATTCACAGTGGCCAAGACATGGAAACAACCAAAGTGTCCTTTGATAGATGACTGGATTAACAGATGTGGTACATATCCACAATGAAATATTATTCGGCCATAAAAAATGATATAATACTGACATTAATGACAACATGGCTAGATCTTGAGATTGTTATGCTAAGCAAAGTAATTCCGACATAAAAAGTTGAGAACCATATGATTTCACTCATATGTGAAATATAAAACTGAAAGCAACAAACAAACAAGACAAACAAACAAAAACTCATAGACACAGGCAATAGTTTAGTGGTTACCAGAGGGTAAGGGGAAAGAGGGGGTGGTAGAAGAGGGTAAAGGGAGTTAAATATATGATGATGGAAGGAGAACTGACTTTGGGTGGTAAACACACAATGCAACATATAGATAATGTATTACAGAATTGTACACTTGAAACCTATATAATTTTACTAACCAATGGCACCCTTATCAATGTGATAATTTTTTTAAAATGAGCATCACAATTTAGACAAGACCATTTGTAAAAAGAAAATCAATAAAGAAAAGTGTCTATACTGAAACAAAACAGTCTTTTAGCCATACTTCTTAGACGTATCACTAGTTACCTTAGTAAGGAAGAAGTCATTAACAATATCAGAACCCACTGGCATCCTCAATTGTATATACTGTATATATCAGAAAGTGGATCTAAATATGTTCCACAAACAACAGTTAGTTACTGTTAAAGAGACTTCTCTGAATTACATGGACCCTGATTCTTTCTCTCTGGATAGGTGATATATTACATACTACACATACTGGGCCAAACACATGGTGAGTGGACTAAATCATAAGAGCATAAACAACCATGTCCAAAAATATCCAAAGCCTTGTGACTTAAGTGATAACATAACAAAAAATGTGTGAGATATCAGCAACATGGGAAAACAAGTTACATCACAATCCCTCAGATGTTAAAGTATATACACATTTACCTAAGTCATATTTTCACATCTTTTGTCAAGGTTCTATCTCTCAACTCTGAATTACATAAATTAGTACCATCCCTTCAAATCTATAGCACTGCTTTTATTTTTTTTTTTATTGTTAGTTTCGGGTGTACAGAACAATGCAATAGTTACCCTTTTTCACCCTCACCAGGTAACAACCCCCCTCCCCCATCTATTGCCCTCCCACCCCCGATATCATGCTTATCTATTACAATTCCATTGAATCTGTTCCCGCTCTCTACTCCATGCACTGCTTTTCAATGGTTAAGAGTCATTTAGAGAACAGCGAACAAAGATACCATTGGTGAAGAACTTTGATTTAAAAGCGCACGGGGAGGCATAAAGATGACACAGACACACATTTAATGGGACAGTGTGAAATAGCAGGTGGTCACTTGCCCCTGAAACACTCCACAGAACAAATCCATTTTGAAAGACGAGGAATAGGCTTTAATGTAAACTAATAGCAGGCATGTATAAGAGAGAAAGAAAATATCTTTAGAAAAGTTGTGAGAAGATAAAAAGCAGGAAGTCAATCTTCCCAAGACAGAAGTATGAATCAGAGTGAGCTGCTTTTCTCCAAACTAACTTGAACTGAATGTCTTGATCTGAACACCAGCACTGGAGACTTCAGAAGAGCTCATCGATTTTTAGCACTTGTGCTTGAGGCCAGAAATGGACCAAGAACAAGATAGAGCAGGTTACACTTCTTATATACGTTTCCACCAATTCAAAAATGAACCCAAAGTGAAGAACCACTTTTTTGATCCCTGAATTACCTGCCCCTTTGGGATTGTCACCCCCCATTTAGACTTCTCAAGATATTTGCATACTCATCCTAGTGTGGTGGGAAGAACTGTATACACAATTCAAGAAGAACCTGTTCTAAAATTTGAAACTGCATTGCTGTTAAGAAACATTTGAGCCACTAAAGTTCATGTGAGTCTTAAAAAGGTTTTAAATGTTATCAAAATAATCATGCACATGAAAACTTAAAATAGGACAAAATGTACCTGGGAATTAGTTGTTAAAGAGCTATGGAATTCTGTCCTGAGATTTCCACACAGAGATCCTAAACTGCTGAGGCTATACGAGTACCAACAATTGTCACTAGTGCAAGAAAGGGGACTTTGAATCCCAGCTCCAACAATGTGTGAACTTGGGACATATTTCTACTACCTTGAACCTCAGTTTCTTCATATGCAGAATGGAGAAAATACTTCATGATTGTTGAGAGCACTGAAGATACATTAATAACATGCCACATTTACATGTCTCATAAGGATATGTATTATAATTGTCCCATTCATAAAATACTTTGCAGTAGCAAAAAAGGGACAATAGAATTATATATTTGTATTTGTATAAAGAAACCCTGGAAGGATAAATATGTATGTAGTAAACAAGTAAAGTTACTTGGCCTGGGAGAAAAGGGAAAGCTAGGATGAATGGAAGAAGGTAGAAGTAAGACGTTCTGCTATATTTCTTTGTATTGTTTTTATTAATTTTAAAATAAAAATTAAATCAGCTTCACAATAAATTAATACATTTCTTCTCCAATCTCTGTCCACCATGGCAAAATATTTTGCATAACGCTCAGTCATGTCTTATGTTTTTGAAAATACGTCGCTTTTACAGTTTCAGGTCTATCTCCATGCCTTCATTTCCTGTGACCTTCTATAATTGCCAATTAGCACGAGGAAACAAAATGCAGTTCTGCCTGTTCGCATCAGACTTCCAACTTCCTGGTAAAAGCTTACTCTGTTCTTGTGTCATAATCAGTCATTAGCAAATCATAGATTAGTTTTTAGGTATCAACATAATTTGTTACTATTTCAGTCTCTTCCTTTTTCTTATTGAGATCTGAGGAAAATATATTTGGCAAACTAGATTTCTCTGGGAATACCAAATTACCTAGCCCAGATATCTTCAGCCAAAATGAATAATCATTGACTACAGCATCTAATATTAATTTCAATCCCTGCTAATGTCAATTATTCTACTTTCTTGCTGAGAAATTCTGATGTAGAAAATAAAAATATCTAGAGTAGAAAATGAGATAATGCTTTGATGCATTACAGTGGGAAGGCTGTAATCTTTTTCATAGACTATTTGTTTCTCCTGGGGGCAGGAGGGTAGAGGATGGTATAGACGTGAGGGTGCTTTTAGTTTGCATTGACTCATGGTGTTCAAATTTCTCTCTGCTCAAGGATTCTAGAGAGATAATTACTACTTGTGATGAGTTTATTCAAAATTTGAGCCATTACAAGGTTTGCTGACAATGTTTGTGCAGACCCCAAATCCTTCTTCTTTCTTTTCTCTCTTAGGAAAAAGTTTCTTTACAAAGATTTGTGAATCTGATTGAAATACATGACTTTGCTTACTTTTTTCAGCTCAGATAATTCAGGAAATGCTGCCCCATTGAGGTTTCAATCAAAGAGAGGCCTTCCCTTCATTCCACCTTACCTTGTATTATCCTCATATGGCAGTTACTAGAATCTTAGTTAATCAAGGTCATGGGGAGAGGGATATTTTAACTTTCAGAGTATTATGATGACATAGTTTAATAATGTAACTATTAACTTATTACTAATTTAACAGAAAGAATTAAGGTATCTTTAAGAAGACTCCTGTACCAAAAGCATCTTCAAAATAGATAAATTAGTTCATCATCAAGAAAAGTGACAAAGAAGAAAATAACAGACATAGAAGAGCCTGACTAAAAAGGTTCAATTAACTTTTAAGTATTTAGTTATGTTAGTTACATAGTTGTATTAGGTGTTAGGTATAATAGGCCTAAAATAACTGTTTTGTAGTTAAAAAACAGATAAAAATCAATAATTACATGTTGTTAAACTTACTGTGTACTAAAGATTTCCTAAATGCCAAACACTTTAAAGGCAATGAGCACACTGCCTCATTTAATGCTCCCAACAAATCCATGAGCATTATCCCTATTTTACAATTGAAGAAACAGGCTCAGAAAAATTAATCAGTCTCTCCAGGGTCAAAGAGTTAGCAAATTCCAAAGTAAGGATGCAAACATGAATCTCTCGGCTCATTCCATTTCTACTTTGCTACCCTACACTGACTAAGCATGTGCTTTTTTATTAATACCAACACCTTTATTTTTTTTTAAAGATTTTTATTGGGGAATTGGGGGGATGGGAACAGCTCTGGGGAATCGGGGGAAGGGGAACAGACAAGCTGCTGTCCTTCTGTTCTTCAGTCTAGTTGTGGAGGACGTTGCCTCACTGGCCCAAGTTGGCACCATCATTGAGCTCTTCCCGGGTGAGGCAGATCAGTCGCCGGCTTCTGGACGGCCGCTCACTGCGACTGCTGGCCGCTCATGCTGGCTGCTGGCTACATACGGTAGCCCATGGCAACCCACTGCCACAGGGGCTGCAGCCCATGCTGTCGCCGGCGACTCCCAGCTGCCCAGCTCCAGGTTGAGCTGTTGTTCAGCAAATTAGCTGCAGAGGGCAGTGTCACCGGCCCTCACATGTGGGATCCGGCCCGGGGTCCTCTGGCGTCCCAAGCCAACTCCTAACCAATGTGCCACTCGGACGGCCCTTAATACCAACATCTTTGCTAAAAGTCCCTACTTTCTTTACTGGCTGAAGCTCTATGGTTGGATGCTTAAAACCTAGCATTATATTTAATACTTCTTATATTACTGCTAGCAAATAAAATAGGAAAAGGGAAGTGCCTCTTAAGATATATCAGGACAATAGCCAAGCCATTTCTCAGACCAATATTTATGTTCCCAAGAGACCAAGGGAAAGCTTTGTTTTCATCTTTAAAAGTTTATTTTTCTGTTATTAATTTGCAGGATGCATGGAAAGCAAGTTTATAGGCTAAGTCAAACTATGAAATGCAAGATATAATGAAAAATAATGTACTTGGATTCAGATGAATCATTCAGGCTTTGGGACCAATGTACATCTAATTGAACTCAGTCTGGAGAAAATGTAGATAAAATGAGTTTAGACGCAAATAATAGGATGCTGAAATATAATTTAAATGGAACAATGCTTCAGTTTAATACTTAAACTGTTTTAAGAACTAAGGCAGAAAAATTCTCATAGAAGACTAGTAAGTTCTTACTTGTCTATGCAACAGGCATAGCAAAACAAACTGATATGGTAGATAAGGCAATGGCTATGGTGCTAGAGGCTTATAGAGTAAATTTTAAAAATGATATTGACAATTTTTTATATGTTTAAGGGAATGCCAAATGTCATCCAGTAGGGGTTTGCCTACCTTCCCTTAAACATGTTCTATATTATCAGAAGACTAAGAGCTCTCTAAGGCACGAGTAAGTAAGACAAGCTAAGGCTCCATCTTGACTTGACCTTATTTAGTGTTATAATGGAAGGAAGGCATCGACTTCTCCAAGCTTCCTGTTCAACTGAAATCGAGGTAATAATAACCAGTCACAGAGTTTTGAAGAATAAAGAACATTGTGTATATGAGAAGAGTTTGTAATCTGTAAAACATTATAAAAAGAAAAATTAATAACATTAATAATACAAGTTAAAATAAAATGAAAAGGTAATCTCCTAAAGGAAGTGTTATGATCTCACTTACATAAAATTAAAATGTGTATGTATAAATGTATTTAAAAATTAGAATGCTAACATTAGTACCATAACTAGTGACTTGCAAAAATGTCTTAATATTAAGTGAAAAAAGCCAATAGCATACAGCATGATTCTATTTCACAACCAAACAATGCATCTGTGTTTATATGCTTGAATATATTTGTAGAAAGGAGGAGAAAATTATGGAATTGGTCATTTCAGGCTATCAGGGAGTGAGAAGGGGAGATGTTTAACCTTCATATAAAACAAACACACATATGCACACATAACTATATCCTTTGCTTTCTTAACCTCAAGTCATATATTTGTAATTAAGAAACAAATGGAATTTTAAAAAATAATATTAACAATACAAAGCTTTGAAAGCAATATTAATTAAAAAATGTCTGGGGACTGCCAAGTCACTCAGTTGGTAAGAGCGCGAGCTCTGAACAGCAGGCTGCAGGTTCGATTCCCACATGTGCCAGTAAGCTGCACCTGCTATAGCTAAGACTATGAACAACAGCTTGACCTGGAGCTGGGCTGCCGTCAGTGGCCGGCAGCCAGAGAGAGCCTCCGTGAGCCACCATGAGCGGCCGTCCAATGGCCGGTGACCAACTGCCTCACCCAGGAAGAGTGCAAGCATCATAATACCAATATGGGCCAGTGAAGCAGCGCCCTTAACAACTAGACTGAAGAACAAAAGGACAACAACTTGGCTGTTTTCCTTCCCCGATTCCCCAACACTGTTCCCCTACCCCAATTCCCCAATAAAATCTTTAAAAATAAATATCAAGTTATATGCTTTAAATACATGATTTTAAAAAAAAGTCACCAAGGTGTGCAGCAGCATCCAAACTTATAGAATCACATATCTTATTATCAGTGTTCTAGCTGATTATCCAACATATTTCAACTTGCCTGGGACTGTCAATCTAAACCATCAAAGTGATGCATTCACATTCCACTGAAACTACCCCCATAATGTCATAGTAAAGAGTACAATAATGATCCAAGATGCCAGAGTAGATAAACACAGTGACCGAATCCTTCTTTGAACACATTAAACTTACAACTAAATTATAGAACAATCAACCTGGAGAATCATCTGAAGTCTATAGCTAAACAGAACTCATGTAACTAAAAATATAAAGCAGCAGCCCCATCAAGACTGGTATGTGGGTGGAGATGCAGAAGGAGTTCCAAACCTACGTGTGGCACTTGAGAATCAGGAGTGTTATCTCTGCCATGAAGGTTCCCTCCATAAGAGTGAGAAACCCCAGCCTGGAGCACTGGTGCCAAAAGAGGAGCCCCCATAACATCAGGCTGTGAAAAACAGCGAGTGTTCTGACCACCCGGGTGGGACGGAAGGCTGCAGGAAACCCAGATGTCCTCTTAAAAGGCCCAGGCACAGATTTACTCTTTCGCTGACACTCACCCTGGGCTCCGGTAGAGGGATGGTGACTTGGGAGTGTCAGAGGCATATGGAAGGCAACTGAGGTGTCTGGCTTTGGGGTGAGGGATGGAGGACAGTTGCCACTTTCCCTGTGAGGGATCCTACTCCCATGCAGCCTGCAGGTGGTGCCATCTTTCCTGTATTGAGCCTGCATTCAGGGCCAAACCTGAATCTGACTGGTCTGGTGAGCTCCACTGTGACCTCGCCCCATCCAGCTCCCCCATTGTCAGAGGCACTTCCTCTGAGCAGTCCCACCTGCATTGCACTCTTTTTAGGAAAACTATCAGAGTCTGCAGGCCTCAGGTGGACGGCAACCGGCCTTGGTGTGCTCTGAGACTTTTGCCGAGTAGCTCCAGGCTCAGCACTGACACGAAACCAAAATTTACATTAACCTGGTTACCACAACTCTTCCCACTCTAGTGACTCCCTCAGACTCTGCGTAACCCAACTTGTGTACTGCACGAGGTTCTATCAGTGGCTTAACCTTAAGGATGCTGGCAGGTGGCAGCGGGCCACAGAGTGTCCTGGCTTTTTGTGAGCAACCCCAGGCACAGTACTACTGGCAGATGTCCTTGGTTCACAGCAGGGCCTCTTTCACACACCTCCAGGTTCAGCACAACAGAGAACAACTGCAGATCACTTTGTAGTTCCTACCAGGTAGCCCCTGGCCAGTCATAGGCAGTGGGTGATATGGGCCTGCAGCAGAGCCCCTCCCAAGATGCCCCTTTTGCCTTGACAATCTGCACAAGAGGGAGAAACCTTTCAGACATACCCATGCAGGAGCTTCAGACCTTCATGAAGACTCCAGCTGAGGCAACCACAACACCTGCACTTTGGGGGTTTTAAGGGAAAAAATCAGAACTTATGGGTAGATAGTGGATCATTTAGAATAAGTCTATGTTTTAACTTCCTTTGGCTCATTGGTTAAAAAAAAAAATAAGGCAGCTTTTATTCTCTGACCTTATTCCTGCTTATTCTACTGAAGAATAAGCCATGCTGCCCCTTGATGGGCGTTTTGACTCTGTCCCTTACTCTGGTCTTGTGTAACTGGAAAGTATAGATGGAAAGGGTCACTTAATTTCCTTTCTAATCTGGTTTCAAGATCAGAAAATGGCCTATTTGTTCTGATATGTTTAGGAATACAAAAATAGTTACTTTGGGCAGAATTTAGTTGTTATAAAATAAACAGTAAGTACCTATGAAGGGAACCCTGATTCGGGAACAAAACCCATTATTAATAATTTCATTTGTCTCTGTGTTCCTGTCTGTCCCCTTTCTGTCCCCCAGACTCTCTGCACCCTGGGGTGACCCTTCTGATTTGCATCCAGAATGATGGCTCCTTCTGGAAGAATAATGACCCAAGTACTACACGGGCAGTAAGATGCCTTGTTTCGTTCCCTGGACCTCCAGGAAAAGCCAAGAGATGCCCTCTGAGAGTGCAGATGTTCAAATTACAATGGGGTCACATCTGACAAACCCATCACAAGCTAAAAATACCATACATGGAAAATGCATTCATTACGCCTAACCTAGTGAACATCATAGCTTAGCCTAGGCCGCCTCAGATGTGCTCAGAACACCTTATATTAGCAAAATTGGGTAAAATCATCTCTCTGCCTCTGCCCAGCATCACAAGACAGTATCATACACATATCGCTAGCCTGGGAAAAGATCGAAAATTTAAAATTCGAATTACAGTTTCTACATTGTTCTCAGAGCATTGTAAAGTAAAAAAATTGTCAGTTGAAACATCATAAGTCAGGGACTGTCCATACTGCTGCAAAATGCACAAATTGAAATATATAGGACTGTGAAGTAAACCAATTATACTGAAATATGGTTATCAAATAGTTTTTAAGGTTTTTTAAAAAAAAGAAATGAACTTCAAAGATACACGTTCTGAGCTTTTCTTTTGTAATCCTTTGTTTTTCCATTTTCCTGAAAGTCTGGTTCTGTGGAGAAAAATTATGATGTTTGCCAGAGAAGATACTTATGTGACGAATCAAAGTAGTTAGAGAGGTTTAGGAGGTGGGGTAAAAATATTTGTGAGCAAGGCAGTATTCATATTCTTCGGTGACTTCTCCAAACTGTTTTCCCCAGGTGCTTTGAGTGGTCCAGTAGATCTTAGCCCTGCTCAGGGAAGGAGACCTTCCACAGAAGGAACTTTTACTCAGCTTCTACAAGTAAAGAGTAAAATGTTGTCATTAAAAATGTCTTTATTCCCTCCAGAAACATTTTTCTGAACTTAAGGACCTCTTAATTCTTAACTAGGAGTCCTAAGTTCCTTTACTTTAGCGGCAATCTGTGGAGGGCATCTAGCGAGGCCCTTCGTTTTTCCAGCTGTCATGGTCGCGTCTTCAAAACAGCATTCCAAACCATGGAGGTACAGTTTTGAAAGAGGCCAAAGGCTTTGAAACTGACATTCTTCTCCCTAAATTGAGAGATGAGCTGGTACAGAGAGGAATGCTCATCTCATCTATTTCAGCAGATGACAGAGAAGCGAGCGAGTGTTAAGCAAATGAGGGCTGGTCCTTGTGAAGAAGATTTCTCCAGCTGTGCCATGGCATAGGCTCAACATGAAAAGCTCTGGCCTCTCCACAGGAAGACATGAACCCAGCCATGGTTCTTTGAACATGAAATGCTGTCTATGGGCTGCACAGAATATAGTGGATGCTGTTCTAGCAATATTTGTTGGGCCTCGTAGGCCTGGGGTCCTCAGGATGAAGAAGGCTCAGCTCGGGGACACTTGAACACACACATTTGAAGCCGGTCTTTCCTTCACCTTCAGTGTATAAGAGCAGCACCAACAGTTCACAGGGTTGTACTCAGAAAAGCTAAGTTACATGAAAGGAAGAGTTTGGAGAAGTTCTCCAAAGGTGGGTAAAGAAGAGAAAATAAAGGAAGGCAGTAGAGCAGTTGCCAATTCAGTAATTTGAGCAAATCTAAGTATATTTCTCAGCAGCATCCAGTACTGGAAATGCTGGCTTCCCACCGTCTTCTGCTTTTTGTTTCTGATGAGATATGAAGGAAGTCTATCCTCTCATCGACTTGGGGGCAGGACAGAGAAATTGTAACAATTACAAAGTTGGGAGCAAACAAAAAATTTTAAATAATTGAAATATGAACAGATATCTATTTAAAGTGTGGCCATCCTTTTATTGATTTGTTTTATAAAAACCTGATAAGAATATTAGATTTAATGAAGCTTTCTGAATCTCAAAGAACTGGCTTTGTAGAAAATCCAAAGGAGCTTTAGAAAACCTTAAGATTTGTCAAAAGTAGGTGAAATGCAACTAGATGAGTTTGGAGAGGTGACAAGTTCACATGTTGAAGCAGTAATAAGCTTGAAAGAATGCCAGGAAATAAAATAGATACTTCGGCACTTTGGGGGAAAAAAAACTGCTAATGTGTAGCATCTTTTTATATAGTTTACAGAGGCAAAAAAGTTCTTCAGTTCCTGGAGTAAAAGCTTGATATAAAGCCTAACTGGCTATTTTTGAAAAGCAACAATTATACCTAGTATAACTAGATAATTACAAGAGAAATTAGTACAAATTCTTAGCCTTTGGTATAACTTTAAAATGCCATTTTCAGGAAAAATCTAGAAAATTAGCATTCATGAAAACATATTTAGACCATTTAGACAAGCAGCTTTATTTTACAAAAGTTAGTTTTAATGCAGCAAGATGTTAAGGTTCAAACAGTGTCACCTATACATTTTTCAGTGATGGATAAAATTTGAAAGACTTAAAACTTGAAACCAGATCAGTGTCTGGGTTACCTTTTATATGAGGGTAAGCCATTCAGAACCCACTGAAAACCTGCAGTGCGAGGGCTCCTGGGGAGCTGGGCAGAGAGTGAAGGCTGAAGTTGTAGTTAACAATGATACATCAGTG
The DNA here is from genome assembly GCF_001890085.2 of Hipposideros armiger. Lineage (NCBI taxonomy): Eukaryota > Metazoa > Chordata > Mammalia > Chiroptera > Hipposideridae > Hipposideros > Hipposideros armiger. Next base: position 1,550,108 of record NW_017731537.1, read on the forward strand.
CAACTACAATTTAAACAAGACTTTCAGACTAACAAACAGCAGCTTCTAAGAATAAATGTTTCCTTCCCATCTACTGCGTTAACTCTGTGTCATTGTTGAACTAATCACATATTTTACACTCATTACAAAGAAACCTGGAAAAGACAAGTGCATAAGCCATTTTTGTGGATTGCACAGATAACTTGATTGTCCTTGCCTCACTAAATTTTTTTGCTAGGTTGGAACTGTGACTACCTTGTGTGAACCTAGAAAGCATTTTTTAGTAAGACGTGTTTCTGGTGAAGTAAGTGGCTAGAATAAATTGACTTCAAAGAACTCTGGCAAATCCTATGTGACAGATGCAGGTTCACTGTCCCCTGTATCCTTTCTTTCCTTCCCGCTTTTTTTTCTTTGTTTTCTTTCTTTGTTTTTTTTTTTATTTGTCTGTGTGTGTGTGTTGTTTTTGTTGTCATTGTTTTACATAGTTATATCCAAATTGTGCTATGAGGGTTGTACTTTTAACATCAGAAGGGCTGGTTTAATATACTAGATTCCACTCCAAAGAATCTGAAAAGTTTAAGCCAAATCCCGTGGGGGGCTGTGAGGTGCCTCCAACTCTGATTCCTCTTCGCCTTCCAGAACAGACCCAGGAACAGTGGTTTCTCCAGCTTTGACCACATGGGGAAAGGGAGGAGGAAAAAGGAAGACGAGGGGAGAAGGGGCCTGAAGCTAACTCAGTCTAAAGGAGCACAGTGAGACCAGTTTTGAAAAACATGTTTTATATCATAACTCTGAGAATGTTTGCAGTCAGCCACCAATAAGATTGGATTATTTTCCTAGCAATGGACTGTACAAGCATGCCTCTTCAGACATTATAGAGTATAATAGAGGGTTATATACAGAATGTGAAATAAACTGCTGTGTTCAGAAAATAAAATCTCCTATTTGACATATGGCAGTATTCTTGCTTCATTGTAATGTGGACTTTTTAGGATTATTTAAAAGATCAGTAACAGGAAGATGGCTTCAAACCCTTCTTACCTCTAAAGAAGCCTGGGTCCCCAAGTATCCGTTTATTAAGAATAAGCTTAAATGGGGCCGGCCGAGTGGCGCGATGGTTAAGAACTCGCTTGGGATGCCAGAGGGCCCCGGTTAGGATCCCACATATGAGGGCCAGTGACACTGCCCTCTACAGCTAAGATGCTGAACAACAGCTCAACCTGGAGCTGGGCTGCCCTGAGTCGCCGGCGACGGCGTGGGCTGCAGTCCCTGTGGCAGTGGATTGCCATGGGCTACCGTGTGTGGCCAGCAGCCAGTGTGAGCGGCCAGCAGCCGCAGTGAGCGGCCGTCCAGAAGCCGGCGACTGATCTGCCTCTCCAGAGAAGAGTGCAATGATGGTGCCAACTTGGGCCAGTGAAGCAACACCCTCCACAACTAGATTGAAGAACAAAACGACAGCAACTTGTCTGTTCCCCTTCCCCCAATTCTCCAGCACTGTTCCCATCCCCCCAATTCCCCAATAAAAATCTTTAAAAAAAAAAAAAAAGAAGAAGCTTAAATGGATAAGCTAAAATGACAGAAGTCGTAATCAACATTAGAAAGCCAAATGAAGTCAGCTAAAAGATACCGATTTTCATTTTTCCTGTGTAGTATAAGAGATACTGTGTATAGATAGAGACTCTTTATGAAGCATTTATGTGATTTGAGATTGCTCTCATAAAGACTGCATTAGGACTGTATTAAGTATGATGCTGTGTTAGCTGCTCTTACAGCATGATTCATAAAATCAGGAAGGAGTGGGTTCCTTTGAATTCTAATTATGTGAACTATTTCCATCATATGGAAAGAATGAGGGAAATGACACAGTGATTATCTCATTATTTGATCCTCACACAAGCAGAGGTATTTAATACCCTACGAGGTAGGTGGCCAGGCACCGTAGGAGCTTCCAAAGGAACATCACTGTCTCTCAGCCCTCTGACGTAGCACAGTCATCTGAAGTGATACCAAGATGAAAGAAACTTCCTGAGCCACAGGAAATGACAACTCAGCTGAACAGGCCTCTGCTGTAGTCTATAGGAAAGGCATTTTACACTGTGTTTCCACTGAACAGGCCTCTGCTGTAGTCTATAGGAATGGCATTTTACACTGTGTTTCCACCAGAGATAGGGCATCATAGAGCCTCTCTGTGATGGGTTTTAGGCAAAATGTCACTCCCTCAGAAAGACTCCTTTGATCTGAGTAAGGCTTCCAAACATTTATCTCTTCTTCATTATTGTCTCTTAGTGTACCCTATTTTTATCATACGTAAAACACAATGTAATCGCATATTTATTTTTCAGTTTACTTAGCAGCAAGCACAATAGATATCTATTGAAAGAGGGGATGTCATCAATGGTGTGTCTCCTCACCAGGCAGTGAAGTTCTGTGCCTGGGTATGAGCTATGAGCTTCAAAGAGCACATCCCCCCCGCCCCGCCCCCAGCCCTGCTCTGCCTCTCAGCCTCACCAGGAGAATGTCACCTAAAGCTGCCATCTGGGACAACCCCAGTACCAAGGGGAAAGTTTCATAGAAACCTGAATGTCATCATTCTGCCTAGAACTTAGGAACCAGATCATTCAACAAGCAGCTCTACTGGGCAAAGTACGTGAACAGACAGCTCACACCAGAGAAAAAAATAATAAATGAACATGGAAATAAATATATGCAACATCAAGAAACATTAAATAAATGCTAATAAAAGCATACCTGATTCTCTATTTCCAACCTACACACACAAAGAAGGCTTTTAAAAAATATATCACAAGTAATGCTAATGAATTTGAGTTTTAGGTGAAACAGGTACACTCATCCATTGAAAATGGTCCCAATCCTTCTGGAAGACAACATGGAAGGACAGTAATGATGATGCTAATACCTTTGTCTCACTCCTTTAATTTATATCAGAGAGATACTTCAAAAGAAATTTAAAAGCTAATATGCAAAAAATTACTTCAATACTTTGTATCATTGCAAATGTTTGGGAAACATCTAAATGATCAAAACTTCGAGAATGCTTATAGTAGAAAAAGTGATAGAAAGCAGGCATCAAGGATTTCGCAAATGAAGTGAATACTAGGGAAAGGAATCTGTTTATTACACGCAGATTACAAAATAATATGTGTATCATACATGTACTCATTCAAGGGCTACCTATTAAACATCTA
>NW_017731537.1:1556453-1564698 GCF_001890085.2 Hipposideros armiger
TTTTTTCCTTCACGCCTCTCTCCCTTAGCTCCTGTTTCGATGTATGCCAGCTGCACTCTAGGCCTCATTGTGTCCTGGTTGTAGCTGCATGCTGACTCTCCTTTTGCAATTCTTCTGTATTTAAACCTCTTTCCTGATTCAATCTCTTCCTCCTCTTGTTTTTTTCCCCCCTTGTTTTGATTCAAGTACAGCTTCCAGTTGCTTCCTAAGAGGGTGAATGTTTTGAGTACTTACATGTCTGAAAACTGTCTTTATTCTACCATTTATCCTACCTGATTAATCTGAATAGATCAAGAGGCTGGACACATACTCTTAAAATTTTGAGGGCATTGCTCCAATATGTTTTAGAATCAATTCTTGGATTTGAGAAATGAATGCTATTTGACGTAAGGTTGGAGGTAGAGAGCCTGAGGGAATCTACCTGGCAGTGAGACTTCTGAGCTTAGAGTGGGGAGGGGAAACAGTGCTGAGGGTCCCACTGCTCAGTACACTGACTCATTTATCCCCATTCTCAGTCCTTGCCTTGGTGCTCGCCTCACTCTGCCTAATGTCACTAAATTCAAGCCTCCTCCAGTCCAAATTTTCTCGAGCATAAACCTGTTTCTCCGGAAAGGCAGGAAACCAGGGTCCAACCACTCACACTCCCTCTCTTTTTATCCCTATATGGACTTCACACCCACCTTCTGTGACACTGGCGCTTCTAAGAGCTGAGCCTCCAGAGGGCATCCAGGGTTACTCAGCATAGTTTTAGTCTAATCAGTCCTCCCTCCTCATCTGTTTTGTGTCTTCCCAAAATTTCTCCTCCATTCCTATCTCTTCTCTGTGCTCTCAGTCCTTGTGAAATAGAAACTTTGTTTTATACCTTTATTGTCTTTTTCTTAAAAGTTTTGAAGGAAGAGAGCATCTTTACTTTTCAAGTGATGGCACATGTTGCTTCTGTTCTGAGGCCTCCCCGACTCTGGGCTCCTCTGGTCCACTCTTCATTCCTCCCTCTAAGTTCTCAGAGTGCTCGGAACAGATCTCTAGTAGCTACTTTCTATTCTTTATTTATCATTTCTAAAAATACTACACCTATACTTTATATCATACATCTGAGCACTCGATCATATTTTGGTTTGCCTTTCTTTCAGGCATCAATAGGCATCACATTGTTGGACAAAGACTAACCTTTCGTATATAGCCCCACAATGCTTAAAATAGGTGCTCTCGGACCTAGTGTGCCCTAGGGTCACTTAGAGAACTTGCTAAACATGAAGACTTCACCTCACAGAAATTGCATATGACTGCGGTACAGTCCTGGGAACTGGATACCTAACAGGTACACCCACATGATTCTGACACAGGTAGTCTTGGACAATACTGTGAGATAAATAGTCTGAGGACACTTCTGAACACTGTTCAATAAAAAATGAGCTGATTATATTGGTTGATTTGTTGTTTTTCCCCATTTTATTTTTAAAAGGTTGGGATTCTGGTTTACCCTAATATGTCATCATGAATCTGACATTCATGAATTTATCTCTTTTCTTTAGACCTATTATACATTTTTCCTTTAATATCTCAGTATTACAAATTTCAAAAGTTTATTGTCAGCCATATAAAGTATAGTTCTATGTTATTTGTTGCCTTGATTTATTTCTTACAAGATTCACAGATATTGTAGTTATAAAATTCCTACATTTGGCAAATGTTTTGGTCAGCTCAGGCTGCCATAACAAAATATCATAAACCAGGTGGATTAAACAACAGAATTTTATTTTCTCACAGTTATGGAGGCTGAAAATTCGAGATCAGGGTACAAAGTACGGTTGGGTTCTGGTGAGGACCCTTTTCCAAGCTTGCAGACTTCCTGGCTTGCTGCCTTCTTTCTCACTGTGTGCTCACATGGCCCTTCCTTAGTGTGTGCATGTGGAGAGAGGTACAGAGAGACTGGGGGTGGGGGGCAGGGGGGGTGTCACTATCTCCTATCAGGGGTCCTATCAGGTTAGAGCCCCACCCTCATGACATCCTTTAACCTTAATTAGCACCTAAAAGCCCTACCTCCAAATACAATCACATTGGCTGCTGGGGCTGCAACATATAGACTGGGGTGGGGATGTGGGGGTGGGGGTGAGATACAGTTCAATCCAGAGCAGCAAACTAACACACAAAATACAGGTACAGCTAGAGCTACACATACACATGTGCACCCAAGTCTTGGGGCAGTACCTTGAATGTGACAGATGTTCAATAAACATTTATTTGTTATTATTTTTTTTAAGCTGAACCATCCTGCCATCTGTTGGCAGCTCAGCGGCAGCGCAGCTTGGACCAGGAATTGAACCGGCGACACTGTTGCTCAGAGCTTGCACGCTTGAGCGAGCTCTTAACCAACTGAGCCACTCGGCTGGCCCTAATTAACATTTATTTGATGAGTGAAATAGCCAACATCTAGAAAACAAAGCTATTAAATACCTAAGAAAAGAACACTATCTGCTGTGCTCTGCTTTATACAATGTCAATGTATGAAAATGTGGAAATATGCGTACCGAGATATTTGATATACAAAAGAATTCCCTAAGACTTCTTTGGGGCATAAGAAGCATTTAAAAATTTCATTTATACCTGTTTTGTTTTTGAAAAACCTTTCTTAAATAAATTGAGGTACATGTTTAAATGGATAAGAACTTCAGATGAAGTTGATAAAAGGAGCAAGTAATCATACTGACAATTTGGGGTGGTTTGTCTTCAATGGTTTCATGAAGACATAATTTTCAATAGTCTGAAGAAAAGGGAGGTGGAGATTCAAGCACTGGAAATGAAGTAGGTCCACTACATTTCACTGGCCGAAGTCAAGTCCCATGCCCACATCTGACTTTAAGAGTAGAGAGAGCATAATTCTCCCTAATATAAGGAGAAGTGGACTGGTCAATGAATAGTAGTACAGTCTGCCACCGTGACCGTGAGCTTTTTCAATGCAAAATCAACTGTATTCTCCAAGGTATTTTTTGAAACATTTTATTTTTACTTATTTGAGTATTAGTGACAATTCCTGACCACTGCATAGAAAATGAAAGCAAGAGATGACTTAGAGTTCTACAGCAGCTGGTAGATATGCAGCGATTTCTTTCCCACACCTCTATTTGACATCTGAGTGGATGTGAAGAGACAATTTCAGTCTTTGAGGCTTCAGAATTTATTGAAAGTGAAATAATTATGGTCTCTTGCTTTGCCTGAAAAAGCCAGAACCTGAAAAGTGTCCCCAAGGGAAGAGTAGCATTTAAGCACAACATGCTCTAGAAAAGAGAAATGCTGGCTCTTAAAAATCTGCTGAAAGCCTCCCTCAACAGATTTCTCATCTTTTCCTACTCAGAGAGCTGTGCGGTGAGTTCAATGAACAGAGACAGAAATCTAATCCAGCTGTCTAGCACAAGAAAGAGATACCCATCTTCCTCAGGACAGTATTCTCAGGACTCACGAAGCAGGAAAACTTTCTTCTCTTGGAAGGAGTGGTGAAGTAGGAAAATCACATTGTCTTCACCCTGAGTCTCCAAGGTGGGAACTATAACTTTTAATACCACTGTAACAGTCAGAACTTAATGTAGTTGTCTCATAAGCAATCAACAAGTACCACCAACTAACATTCTAAGATCCATGGCTCCACACCACATTCCTAGTACATACTGAAACAGTACCTGAGCAACACAATTTCTAAATAAATAGCTTCAAATTATTGGGGGTTAGGTGGATCATAGGCTAAAAGTTAAGAAAAGTGACTTAAACATGCTGTTTTGAGATTAAACAATCTTTTCCCTTCTGCATTTCATGAGGATTTCACTCATGTTTTCTCTTACTACTCATATGATTTCTGTGTTTTTTTTAACATTTATATTTCTATTTGAAATTTATCCTAATATTCAGTATGAGGATTATATTCAATTTTATATTTTTCCACATAGCTACTCAGTTTATCTCAATATCACCTATTAAAAGGCCATCATTTCCCAATGATCCAGGATACTGCCTTTAGAGTCTATATGACAACATATAGGGTTGTCATATGCAATTACGTCCACTTGTGGGTTTTCAATTCTGTTCTGCTAGTCTGTCTATTCAGGCACCATGATCACACTGTTATAACTATGTTTTAATATGTAGTTGGTCCACCTCAACCCCATTGATCTCTTTTCTGTGACTCCTTACACTTGGCTATTTTTTTATTTAAATGAAGTTTATAATGAACTTTTCTATCTCTAGGAAAGAAAACTTGATAGTAGTCTTATTGGGATTGTGTTAAATTTATAAATAAACTTAGGAAAAATTGATGCCTTTATGTTTTCTTTTTCTATCTAAGTATATGGGTACATTTTTCCATGTGTTCAAGTTAATTTTTGTGTCTTTAGGGACTGTTTTATAATTTTCTTCATTATATGTTTTGATATTTCTTCTTAGTTTTGTGCTTACCAGTATTTATTTCATTTGGATTATAATAAAAAGGGTCCTCTCTTTCATTACATCTTCTAAATGGTTTATTCTTCTAAACAGGAAAGTCTCAATAAATTTAAAAAGACTGAAATCATATCAAGTGTCTACTCTGACAGCAATGGTATGAAAACAAGAAAGCAATAACAAGAAAAAAAATGAAAAACACATGAACACACATGAAGCTAAATAACATTCTACTAAACAATGAACGGGTTAAAAATGAGGTCAAGAAAGAAGTGAAAAGATACAAAGAGACAAGTGAAAATAAAAACACAACAACACAAAATCTATGGGACAGAGCAAAAGCAATCCTAAGAGGGAAATTCACAGCAATACAGGCTTACCTAAAGAAACATGAAAAATCTCAAATAAACGATCTAACCTTAGACTTAAAGGCACTAGAAAAAGAACAATAATTAAAGCCCAAAGTGTAGAAGGAAAGAAATAAAGGTCAGAGTGCAAAGAAATGGAGTCTAAAAAATACAATACAAAAAATTAATGAAACCAAAAGCTGGTTCTTTGAAAATATGAAAGCAATTAATAAACCTTTAGTCAGGCTCATAAAGAAAAAAAGACAGAGGAACCAAATAAAAAAATCAGAAATGAGAGAGAAGTAGTGACAATGAAGACCACAGAAATACAAAGAACTATCAGAAAATATTGCAATTTTATTGCAAACACATTGGACAATCTGGAAGAAATGAATAAATTCCTAGAAATACACAAATTTCCAAGACTGAAGAAGAAGAAACAGAAAATTTGGATGGACTAATTACTACTAACAAAATTGAATCAATAATCAAAAAACTCCCAACAAACAAAACTCCTGAATCACATGGCTTCACAGGTAAATTTTACCAAACATTCAAAGAAGAATTAACACCTGTCATTCTCAAACTATTCCAAAAAATTCACGAGGTAGAAAAGCTCCCTATCTCATTCTACAAGTCCACCATAAAATTACCCTGATTCCAAAACCAGACAGACATTTATATATATATATATATATATATATATATATATATATATATATATATATATATACACACACACACACACACACACACACACACANACACACACACACACACACACACACACACACACAAACAAACAATGTAGGGAATATAGCCAATCATATTGTAATAATTATGTATGGTACTAGGTGGGCACCAGACTAATCAGGGAGATCACTTCATAATTATGTCTAACCATTATACTGCACACCTGAAATTAATATAAAATAATATTGTCAATTGTATTTGAAAAAAATAAAAAAAATTTAGAAAGCATACAATATTTAGGGGTCAAATTAACAAACTATGTGTAAGACTTGGCACTTTGAAAACCACAAACACTGTTGTAGAAAATTATAGAAAAGTTGAGTTAATGGAGTGATAGTCCATGTTAATGGATTGAGAGACTCAATATTATTAGGTGCCAAGTCAATAAATTGAACCCAATCATAATAAAAATCCCAGCAGTTTTAAAAAGTTGATGAACTAATTTTAAAATGTATATGGACAATAACAGAAAGATAACTGGAAAATCCCAAACTATGTGAAGATTAAATAACACATGGATCAATGAAGAAACCTCAAGAAAAATTTTAAAATATTTTTATCTAAATTAAAATAAAAATACAACTCACCAAAATTTATGGAATGCAGCAAAAGCAGTGCTTAGAGATAAATTTTTAGCACTCACTGTGTATATTAGAAAAGATCTAAAATTAATAATCTAAGCTTCCACATTAGAAACAGTAAGAAGGAGAAATAGTAAGAAATAGTAAGAAGGAGAAGATGTCAATGAAATTAAAAACAGGAAAGCAATAGAAAAAATGAGCAAAATCAACAGCTGGTTCTTTGAAAAAATTTATGAAATTAATAACCCTCTAGACAGACTAAGAAAAAAAGAGGACACAAATTACTAACATCAGAAATGAAAGACGAGACATCACTACAGGCCTTATGTACATTAAAATGATAATAAAAGAATACTATGAACAAGTCTATGCCCACAAATTTAATCACCCTACATGAAATGGCCCAATACCTTGAAAGGCACAATTTGCCAAAACTCACAAGAATAAACAATCTTAACACACCTATATCTATTAAATACATTTAATCAATAATTAATAACCTTCCAAAACATAAGGCATCAGGCCCAGATGGGTTCACTGATGATATCTACCTAACGTTTAAGGAAGAAATTATACTCATTCTCTACATTCTTTTACAGAGGATAGAAGCAGAGAGGATGTGTGTGGCGCAACAAGAGCTCTCTCATTTACTGCTGGTGAGAATGCAAAATGGTACAGCCACGCTGGAAGACAGTTTGGTGATTTCTCAGAAAACTAAATATACTCTTGCCATATGATCCAGTACTCACACTCTTTGATATTTATCCAAAGGAACTGAAAATATGCGTTCACACAAAAGCCTGCATATGGATGTTTATAGCAGCTTTATTCATAATTGAAAAACTTAAAAGAAACCAAGATGTCCTTTAGTGGGTAAATGGATAAATGAACTATGGTACATCCAAAAAATGGAATATTATTCAGTGCTAAAAAGAAATGAGGTATGAAGCCATGAAAAGATGTGGAGGAAGCTTAAACATATATTATGATACTAAGTGAAGATGCCAATCTGAAAAAGCCATGTGCTGTATGATTCCAATCTGAAAGGCTACATATTGTAAAACTATATGATATCACATTCTGGGAAAGGCTAAACTACGGGGACAGTAAAAAGATCAGCGGCTGGCAGGAGTTGGAGGTGGGGGAAGAGACAAACAAGTGGAGAACAGAGAACTTTTACGGCAGTGAAAATGCTCTGTATGATACTATAATTATGGATACATATCTTTATACATTTGCCAGAAACCCATTGGAAGTAGAACACCAAGAGTAAACCCTAAGGTAAACTATGGATTTTGGGTGATTATGATGTATCAATTAAGTTCACCAATTGTAACAAATGTACCACTCTGGTGGGGGATCTTTATAAAGAAGGAAGCTGTGCCTATGTGAGAACAGGGAGAATATAGGAAATCTCTGTACTTTCTACTCAATATCACTGTGAACCTAAAAACTGCTCTAAAAAATTGTCTTAAAAATTTTATATGGAAATCCCAAGGATCTCCAATAATAAAAACTATTTTTAAAAAATCAAAGTTTGAGGATTTACACTCTCTGATTTCAAGACTTATCATAAAGCTACAGTAATCAAGACAGTATAAAATGGCATACTGATAGACATATACATCAATGGAACAAATCTGATCAACACATTTTTTAATAAAGGTGCCAAGACAATTCAATGGTGAAATTATAGTTCTTTCAATAAATGGACCTAGAATTAGATACCTATATAGTAAAAAATAAATAAATAAATACTCAAAATAATCATAAACTCCAAATTAAAAGTTTAAACTATAAAACTGTAAAAATAAGAGGAAAACTTTGTATTCTTTGGGTCAGAAGGTATTTCATAAATTAAACACAACATCTCTAACTATAAAAGGAAAAAAGTACAAATTGGACTTCATAAAAGTAAAAACTTCCTTTCTCTAAAACACAGAATTTCAAAAGTGAAGCTGCTAGCTGCAGACTAGAGAAAAATATTCAAAATAAAAAAATATCCAACTAAGTATATCTGATAAAGATATTGTATCAATAATATATAAGGAACACTTACAACACAATAAGAAGACTAGCAACCATTAAAAAAATAAAGCTGATTTTATTAAAGGATTCAGTGAGACCTATACTCTA
>NW_017731537.1:1566473-1570812 GCF_001890085.2 Hipposideros armiger
GTTCGGATCCCACATATGAGGGCCAGTGACACTGCCCTCTACAGCTAAGATGCTGAACAACAGCTCAACCTGGAGCTGGGCTGCCGTGAGTCGCCGGCATCGGCGTAGGCTGCAGCCACTGAGGCAGTGGGTTGCCATGGGCTACTGTATATAGTTAGCAGCCAGCGTGAGCGGCCAGCAGCCGCAGTGAGCGGCCGTCCAGAAGCCAGCGACTGATGTGCCTCGCCTGGGAAGGGCACAATGATGGCGCCAACTTGGGCCAGTGAAGTAACGTCCTCCACAACTAGACTGAAGAACAAAAACGACAGCAACTTGTCTGTTCCCCTTCCCCCAATTCCCCCCCAAAAAAAAATTTTTTTTAAAGAAAAAAAGCACTCCAAGAAGAGGATTCTAATAATGGGTGTATGTTAAAGGCAGATAGGAGCCAACTGAAAGAGCTCACAATGGCCCAAACTGTAACAATTTCGGCAATAAAATGAATAAAGTAGTGTTGGATTATAGCCCAAAGTATAAACTAAAGATCCATCAGTCCAAACTGACAAATAAATGATAGATAGATAGACAAATAGATGAGAAAAAACAAATCTCCTATGCAGCAGAAATCCAAATAATTTATAGCTACTCCATATGCAAGGCAGGGGAGCATAACTCCCAATTCCTTAAGTATGGTCTATAAATAGTGACTTTTTTCCAAAGAGTACAGCATGGAAAAGGGGGATAAAAAGAGTAACTTTACAATGGAGAAACCTGACACACACTATCTCAGCTAGGTGATCAAGGTCAACATCAACAGTGGTAAGTTATGTTGACAGTATTTACCTTTGATATGACATGATAAAAATGGTACTTTACTTCTGTGGTCTTCGTACCCAAAACTCCTAACTCCAGGCTAATCAGGAGGAAAAACATTAAAATATTCCAACTGAAGGACATTCTACAAAACATATGATCAGTCCTTCTCCTCCAAACTGCCAAGGTCATCAAAACCAAGAAAAGTCTGAGCTGAGTAGCTGCCACAGCCAAGAAGAGCCTAAGGAGACATGATGACTAAATGTAATGTGGTACCTGGATGGGATTCTGGGACAGAGAAAGGACACTAGGGAAAAACTAAGGAAATCTCAATGAAGTATGAGCTTCCATTAATAACAGAGCCTTAGGTTCATGGATTGTAAGAAACCCACCATAAAATGTAAGATGTTAATGACAGAAAACTGGGAACAGGTACGTGGGAACTCTCCATACTGTCTTTGCCATGTTTCTGCAAATCTAAAACTGTTTTAAAATAAAGTTTATTTATTTTGAATGAAATAAATATATTTGTTTATAAATGAAAAATATGTTTATACATTAGTTTGAATACATGTGTAAAATATGTAAATTTATTTATTTATAAATGAAAAACATATGGGCAGGTTGGCAATTAGGGTCCTTTTTATTCTTCAAAAATAACAACATAGACCCTAGCCGGCTAAGTCTCCTTATCATGTGCTTTATGTTACAGGTTGTTTGAAAGCCAAGGTTATGAATTTCAAACTGAATATTCTTTTAAAAATGTGTTAGAAAGACCTAAATATCAAATATCAAAAGTAGTTTTCTCTAGGGTGAGATCTCAGGTGACCTTTCTGTTGTTTTCTGTGTTTTCCAAGATATCAGCAACTTGGAAAATACAAACTATATGTATTACACATATAGTTTCAAAAAGGAAATAACCCCACAAAAGAAAGAAATGTGCTTTTGGAAAAACTTGCAAGCAATTAATTTAAATAAGTTCGGATGCTGAAGAAGGCACCTTAGAAGAAGAGAAAGGAAGAGCATTTATTCTACAAATACTGGATTTCAGTCACTGGTCTGGGAACTTAATATGCATTATTTCATAAAATAAGGATGTCCTTGAATTGAATCACATTTGGAAAGTAATTTTATGTTTATGAAGCCATTGTAAGTTTAAAACAAAAAGATGCTAAAGCATGGCTTTTAGAATTCCAATCAGGTATTTTTTGTTCTTACACTAAAAGAACAATTAGCTACCCACCACCTAACACGTCATCTATATTTTTTCTCGTCACACGTTTTTATTTGATCCATATCTGAAGAGAAGTCAATACACCATGTCTTGCCTGTATATGCATCTCTTAAACTAATTTTATGCTTCATTGTGAAATAATTGATTTGTGATTCACAGGACATTAACTCAGATAAGCCTTTAATAGTAAGTAAATAATAAAGTTCAGGAAATGACAGCATGTAATGTGTCTAAAGGAAATATTTTCCACAGCTTGTTTTAGTTTGTGTGCATTTTATATTATATATGAGTATGAAATAAAAATGGACAAAAATTTTAATCACATTGATCACTGATGTTAAGAACACAAATTTCGTGTGTGTGTGTGTGTGTGTGTGTACACATATATTTATTTACACAGGGTCTATTTTCTGTGAAAGCATATCTCAAAATCAAAACTGCAATCAATAATCAACATACATTGTTCTTGCAAATCATTGAAGAAAATAGTTGCTTAGTAAATTTGTGTATTTATGGATTGTTTTCTCTAAAGATTTTCAACCAACATATAAAAACTGTTTTTCCCCAGATACCTTTTCTTGGAGGTGATTGCTAAGTTCCAGAGTGTGACAATAGTATAATGACTGAATACTGAAGCAGCATTTTGTCAAACATAGTATGATTTAATCCCTACAATAACCTGCGATACTCATACTAGTATCCCCAATTTACAAAATCTTGTCTAAAATCACATAGCAGTAGGTAGGAGAGCTGTGTTTCAAACCCAGTTATGTCTGATTCCAAAGCCCAATTTCTTAACCACCTTGCTATCTGCTTCTTAGTATCAGTGCCTGTCTTCGAGATGGCATGAGGCTCCCCCATCGACTCAGCTACCCTGGTCAGTCGAACTTACCCTAGCACTGTGCCACTGTATCCAAACTACTCCCATCTCTTACCTAGACTGCTGCAGTAGCCTCCTATCTATGGATTTTCAAATCTTCCTAATCCTTTGTCTGCCACTTCCCTCCATCACCACCTAGCTTTGATCCACTCTCCACTCTGTAACCGCAATGATTTTTCTCAAACCTTGTGGCCTACAAGCCACTATCTGTTTGCTACCTGACTCTCACCCTTCTTGCACAATGTGACCCCTCACCCTCTGGTCTCACGCCACACTAGATTTTTTTATGTATGAATATGTACCATACTCTCTCCTACCACAGGGCCATTGTATATACTGTTCCCTCTTCCTGGATCACTCTTTGCCTAGTTAACTCCTGCTCACCCTTCACTTAACAACTCATAACCATATCATCAGAAAGCATTGCTTTGCCTCCATTCCAAGACATAACTCTTCCTATCTCTGTTCCATTATGTGCTGCCATTACAATGGTATGTATTTGCGTGTGTGTGTGTGTGTGTGTGTGTGTGTGTTTACTTCATCAATGTCTGACCTAAACCCCTATGCCCTACTGTGCACCACATTGTAAACCCAGTGAGGGCAAGGACTCCGTTTGCTTTTGCTCACCATGTTATGGTTTTGCACACAGTAAACTTTCAACAAATTCCTATAGATAAGTAGATGGTTCCCTCTCTCTACCACCATCATCATCTAAAGAATACTATTCTTCTCCTATAGGAAGAATGTTCTCTGCCCCTTCCCAAGGTCAACGGTGGGGGTAAAAATAGGGCACAGGGGATACAGAAATACAATAGTGGTAGCAGCTGCAGAATAAACCTACTGCGATCCATGGACAAGAATTTCAACAGCTACTTTAAATTCTAGGTGTTGGTTTCAAATGTATATCTCCATCCGTCAATAATCCCTGAACTACTAATTTCTATATATGTCTATTCAGTAACTCCACTTGAATTTCTAATAGGCATTTCAAATCTAACATGTCCCAACCTGAACTATTTTCATTACTCCTCTAAATTCATTCCCCCTACTTTTCCCCATCTCAATAAATGGCATCACCATGCTACAGTTGCTCAGGCCGAAAACCTACGAATCATGCCAGATTCTCCTCTTTTGCATATACAAGGTCTAGCAATTAAGTTTGTGAAATTGTTGCAATGATGATGCTAACCTTTTTTTACATCAGGTGAATTATCCATTATGAATTTGTACCAACTGAACAAGCAGTTAACCAGGTTTACTATTTGGAAGTGCTGAAAAGGCCGCATGAAAAAGTTAGACAAGGGCCGGCTGGGTGGCTCAGTTGGTTAAGAGCTCGCTCAAGAATGTGAGCTCTGAGCAACAGCAGTTCGAGTCCTGCTTGAGCTGAGCTGCCGCTGAGCTGCCAACAGGTGGCAGGATGGCTCAGCTAAAAAAAA
>NW_017731537.1:1577106-1578496 GCF_001890085.2 Hipposideros armiger
TGAGAAAAGGAAAAGGAATAGTAGTATACTACATGGCTCAACTGCCAATATAGTTGTAGAAATGTAAACATTGATTAATTTAACCATAGTTGTGATATAACTTTATTGAGAGTAATGAATTGAAAAGTAGCTCCTCTGGAAGCTATGATGTTAGGAAAGAATTGAGAATTAAATCAGAAATCATATTTTGTAAAATGTTCATTCACTCACAGAACTGTACCAAACCAAATCATGATATTCATTACAGACTCTCACAAAAACCCAGTTCACTCAGACTCCTATATACAAGACCACAAATAAATTGATGCAAGGGTAATTCTGCATGGTCTCATATTTTCTAAAAAAAAAATAAAAGCACTGAATGTTCCATCAGCCCCCCAATTTATAAATTCTGAATAATCCCTGCTAAGATTACTGCAAACTTTGTAATATCCCTTCACTACCTCCTTTGATTCTGCATGATGTAGTCTCCTTTGATGCAGCAAACAAACCTAACTATTGATTTCAGCTGTTCCTAATCATCTCTGCTTGATATAGAAAAGAGAATTGGAAGACAAAAAGAATAGTGTATGGTACCAGATCCTCATCCTGAATAGTTAGAAGTGAATAAACAATACATAAAATTTATAAATCAACAAGCAACAATAAAAACAGGTTTAGACGCATGGAGGTATCAAGAGAATCAGCTATGGAAACCAAGTGATAGCCTCATGAGTTGAGTGAGATGATTGGGATGTTTGTTTAAAATCTTGCAGAGCTGTTAGAATCTTTAAGTTACATACATATTTGACTTTGATAATAATATTATAAAATTAAACTGAAAATAACAAATGAAACAAATATTTCAGGAGAGAATAAGCCATATTCTATTTCTTGCTTATCTGATTTTATAAACTAATATTCCTATACACTTCTCATTTATTCACTCAACAAGCAATTCTTTATTGAACACTACTATGTACCAGACAGAATTCTAGGTGCTGGAGATACAGTTGATAAAAGAGACAAAAAAAGGGTGGGGGGTGGGGGGGAAACAATCCCTGCCCTAAAGGAGTTCAGATAGATAAGGACACTGGGCACCACCTACCTTCCCAAAAGGTAAAATACCAGATCACAAAGCTGGTAAATGGTTCAGCCAGGATTTGAAATATGGCATCTGACTGTAGGACCTACTGACTTTAATTTTAATTATGGACAGATTGGGACCGATTCAGCCAATGTCTAAAATGAATCTGGAGCATCTTGTAGTGGCAGAAAGTAAAAAAAGCACTCCAAGGGCCAGCCGCGTGGCGCGATGGTTAAGAACTGGCTTGGGAGGCCAGAGGGCCCCGGTTCGGATCCCACATATGAGGGCCAGTGACACTGCCCTCTACAGCTAAGATGCTGAACA
>NW_017731537.1:1583601-1598955 GCF_001890085.2 Hipposideros armiger
TCATGGCTCTTGCATCACGACAATGCACCAGCTCACACGGCATTGTCTGTGAGGGAGTTTTTAGCTAGTAACAAATAACTGTATTGGAACACCCTTTCGACTCACCTGATCTGGCCCCCAGTGACTTCTTTCTTTACCCAAAGATAAAGGAAATATTGAAGAAAAGACATTTTGATGACACTCAGGACATCAAGGGTAATACAACAATAGCTCTGATGGCCATTCCAGAAAAATAGTTCCGAAACTGCTTTGAAGGGTGGACTAGGTGCTGGCGTTGGTGCATAGCTTCCCAAGGGGAGTACAGTAAAACCTTGGAGTAACATGGTTTGCGAGTGTTCTGCAAGACGGACAAGCATTTCTAATACATTTTAACATGGTTAACGAACGATGCCTTGCAATACAAGTAGTTTGTTTCCAGAACAAATTACGCTTGCAAACCAAGGTATTACCGTACTTTGAAGGTGACCGTAGTGATATTCAGCAATGAGGTATGTAGCACCTTTTTCTAGGATGAGTTTGTGAACTTATTTGTCCAACCTCGTACCCTACATTTAATTCTAATGTGTCCCCTGTTCAAAACACTCCAATGGCTCCCTATCATACATAGAACAAAATCCAAAATTCTTATTTGACCTTAAGACTCTTCTAAATGCGGCCCTTCATCGCCTCTTTGATCTTATTTCCTCCATTGTTACCTTTCTCACAGGAGTTCAGCATCATTGGCTTCCTTAATGTTCCTTCAAGATGGACATGACCACCTCAGACTCTTCGTACTTGCTTCCCTGTGCATAAAAAGATCTTACCCCAAATATCTGCCCAGTGCACTCTCTCATTCCCTCAGGGCATCGTTCACACATTCCCTTTTTGAGAATCTTTCCTAATCTATGCAGGCCCATTGTTGCTCTATAGCAATTTATCTCTTTCCCTTTTCTAAATAATGGATCTTGAGATTATCATGCTAAGTAAAAAAAGTCAGACAGAAAAAGTTGAGAACCATACAATTTCACTCATATGTGGGACATAAAACTGAAAGCAACAAAAAAACAAGACAAACAAACAAACAAACAAAAACACAGACACAGACTCAGTTTAGTAGTTACCAAAGGGTAAGGGGAGAAAGGGGCTGGTAGAAGAGGGTTTCTTATTAATATTAAATTACATATTTATTTATATGTCTATTCATTTATGCCTGCCCCACTTTACTTTAAACCCCTCAAGTTTATCCTGTTAAGCATCTAGGAGCTTAATAATTTTCCTATGAATGAATAAACATGATGGCCAATGGCCAATTATTTTGAGTTATCTAAAAGTTTGAAATTTTCATGTCCACTAAATTTTAAATAGAATATACACGAACTGTTTAATAACTAATGTAAAAAGGAAGGCAAAGCAAAATGTAAACTTTAATGATTAGCTAAGAATGATTACAAATCTGTGCAAACCAATTGTAAAAAAAAATGAAATAAAAGCTTTATTGAGTGGTTTCTTAATTATCTTAGGAATATTTCCTTTATTGTTTTCCCTTAGCCTTCCTCTGCAAAGTCTGTCATCATCCTTTACTCATGACAGTATTATGGCATTAATAATGTGTGTCAATGCAAACATTATTGCGTATAATTTATAAGGAAAAGAAAACAATGATGTTCAAAGCAGTAAAATTGTTACATGGCTCGCTGTGATTATGCAGTAAGTAAGTAAAGTTTAAGAAAAGGACAGAAGTTCACTGTTGATTTTTTCTTTATGTTATCCTACCATTAAGCACCAAAGAATTACAAATTTCTAATTTAAGAAAAGAAAGAAAGAAACAGAGAGAGAGAGAGAGAGAGAGAGAGAGAGAGAGAGAGAGAGAGAGGGAGGAAAGGAGGGAGGAAGGAAGGAAGAAAAGGCAGGCTAATTAACACTTCTTTTTCTGTACGTTTTATAAATTTACTGGGGTGACACTGGTTAGTAAAATTATATAGGTTTCAAGAATACAATTCATATATTGCATTGTGTATTCACCACCCAAAATCAGTTCTCCTTCTATGGTGATATATGGTGATGTATTAGACCCCCTTTACCCTCTTTTACCTCTCTCCTTCCCCTTTTCCTTCTGGTAACCACTAAACTGTAGTGTCTATGATTTTTTGTTTATTTATCTTGTTCATTTGTTGCTTTCAATTTTATATCCTACATATGAATGAAGTCATATGGTTCTCAACTTTTTCTATCTGACTTATTTCGATTAGCATGATAATCTCAAGATCCATCCATGTTGTCCCAAAGGGCAGTATTTTATGATGCCCAGATAATCTTCCACTGTACATATGTGCCACATCTTTATTCAATCACCTACCAAAGGACATTTTGGTTGTTTCTATGTCTTTGCCACCGTGAATAATGCTGCAAAGAACATAGGGATACCCAGAGGGTGCCAAAATGTATACACATTTTTTTTTTTAAGCTGAGCCATCCTGCTACCTGTTGGCAGCTCAGCGGCTGCTCAGCTCGGACCAGGAATTGAACCACTGTTGCTCAGAGCTCAAACCCTTGAGCGAGCTCTTAACCAACTTAGCCACTCGGCCAATGTATACACATTTTAAGAAAGGAAAAACTGTATTAAAATTGTAATACAATAAACGACACTAGCATTCATTTAATGCCATCTTTTGAGTGAATGTCATACTACACATAACTACCATAATTCAATTCAACTTTGAAAAGTAATACATAGGTAACACCTCTTAAAATGTGTACATTTTTTGGCACCCCCAGTATATGTGCTCTATACATACTCTCTCAACATAGCTATAAAAGGCAATTAAACTGGGCTATTTTTTAGGGAGGTGAAACTATTTTGTATGATATTGTAATATTGGCAGAGGCCACAGTTGTGTTTGTGGCTTTGATCTCCTCCGAGTAATGGCAACTGCCAGACCACAGCTGCCCGCCCCTATATCTCCACTGTGATTAGCTGTACTGTGCATCCGTCACTCAGAAACTGTCTCTAGAGTTCTCAGGGCTGTAGATACTCTGTTCTTTAACCCAACACTTACTGCGAAAATTTCTTCTGGGCCTGACTGCTGGCTCTGGGAGGGTGGGGGAGGCGGCCAGGCTCCGCGGCTTTGTTTTCTTCCTGGCAGTGAGGGCTGCTAGACCACAGCTATTGGAGCTCTGTATTGGGTCTCTGCCCCAGTCGCTGGGTTCAGCTATATTATATGTTGATGACTCAGACAGGAGTGCCCAGGGCCACAGAGAGTGTACTTGCAGCCAGGCTCCTCCCCTCTCCCAGGACCGCAATGAGCTCCAGGTGCACTCACACACCTGTCTCTGCTCCTCTCTCTTCCCCCCTCTCGTTTGCCCTGATTCACCCGCCTTCAGATGTTTCAATGTGCGGATCTCTCAGACGTGTTTGTGTGTCGCACAGGAAATCTTTGTTGAATTATAGCTGTTCAACTATAGCTGTTCATGCCGCCTGGTTTCAGATCACCTCTCTGTATTTTCTATTTTAGATGATAGGTTTACTCTAAAATTCTCAGCATGCTAGAGGAGAATTAAGAGAACTGTTAGAAGACCCCACATATACTTATTTAAGCGTGGACTCCATCCAATCAGTCCCCAAGTCCAATCAGTTTTATATATTAAATATGTCTCAAAGTCATGAGTTTAGGGCTTTAGGTAGCCACTGCCTTAATCCTCCCACTTGGATTACAAAATAGCTTCGTTTTTAACGTATTTTTTTCAATTACAGTTGATACACAATACTATATTAGTTTCATGTATACAACATAGTTATTACATGTGTGTATATATGTATGTATTTTATGAAGTGATCACTCCGATAAATCTAGTACCCATTTGACACCATACATAGCTATTACAATATTAACTATATTATCTATGCTATATTTTACATCCCCATCGCTATTTTGTAACTACCAATTTGTACTGCTTAATCCTTCCCCCCCATTCACCCACTCCTTCAACCTCACTCCCATGTGGCAATTATCAAAATGTTCTTTGTATCTATGAGTTTGTTTCTGTTTTGTTTGTTCCCTTGTTTTTTTAGATTCAACATATATGTGAAATCATGTGGTACTTGTCCTTTTCTGCCTGACCTATTTCACTCAGCATAATGACCTCTAGGTCCATTCATTATGTTGCAGATAGCAAGATTTCATTCTCCCCTATGGCCAAGTAATGTTCCATTGTATATTTGAACCACTTCTTTATCCACCCATCTATTGATGGACACCCAGGCTGCTTCCATATCTTGGCTATTATAAATAATGCTGCAATAATCATATGGCTATATGTCTTTTCAAATTAGTGTTTTGGGTTTCTATGGATAAATACCCAGAAGTGGGATTACTGGGTCCTTTTTTGTCTCTTGTTATAGCCTTTGTTTTAAAATCTATTTTGTCTGGTATAAGTATTGCTACTCCAGCTTTTTCTTTTGTTCCCATTTTCATGTAATATCTTTTTCCACCCCTTTATTTTCAGTCTGTATGTGTCTTTAAATCTGAAGTGGGTGTCTTGAAGGCAACATATGTAAGCATCTTGGTTTTTTTTTTTTAAGATTTTATTGGGGAATTGGGGGATGGGAACAGCGCTGGGGAATTGGGGGAAGGGGAACAGACAAGTTGCTGTTGTTTTGTTCTTCAGTCTAGTTGTTGGAAGATGTTGCTTCACTGGCCCAAGTTGGCACCATCATTGCGCTCTTCCCGGGCGAGGCAGATCAGTCGCCGGCTTCTGGACAGCCGCTCACAGCGGCTGCTGACCGCTCACGCTGGCTGCTGGCTACACACAGTAGCCCATGGCAACCCACTGCAGCAGGTGACTGCAGCCTATGCCGTCGCCGGCGACCCATGGCAGCCCAGCTCCAGGTTGAGCTGTTGTTCAGCATCTTAGCTATAGAGGGCAGTGTCACTGGCCCTTATATGTGGGATTCGAACCGGGGCCCTCTGGCGTCCCAAGCCAGCTCTTAACCATCGCGCCATTCGGCCAGCCCACGTCTTGTTTTCTTATTAACTCAGCCACCCTACGTCTTTTGATTGGAGCATTTAATTAATTTATATTAAAAGTAATTGCTGATAGATATGTAGTTATTGCCATTTCATTATGCATATTTTTAATCTTTTCCTTCCTGTTCTTAAAGAAGTCCCTTTAACATTTCTTATAATACCAGTTTGGTGGTGATAAACTCCTTTAGCTTTTTCTTGTCTGGGAAACTCTTTATCTATCCTTTGATTCCAAATGATAGCTTTGCTGGGTAGAGTAGTCTTGGTTGTAGGTCCCTTTTCTCATTACTTTGAATATTTTGTTCCAGTCCCTTCTGGCCTACAGAGCTTTTGTTGAGAAGTCAACTTAGTCTTATGGGAGCTTGCTTGTAGGTAGCTAACTGCTTTTCAATTGCTGCTTTTAAAATTGTCTCTTTTTCTTTAACCTCTGGCATTTTAATTATGATGTATCTTAGTGTAGGCCCCTTTGGGTTCATCTTGTTTGGGCCTCTGTGCTTCCTGGGCTTGTATGTCTTTTTCCTTTGCCAGGTTAGGAAAGTTTTCTGTTATTTCTTTAAATAGGTTTTTAATTCCTTACTCTCTCTCTCTTCTCTTCTGGTACCCCTATGATGCAAATGTTGGTATGCTTGATGTTGTCCCAGAGGCTACTCAAGCTATCCTCACTTTTTACTATTCTTTTTTTCTTTTTGCTATTCTGGTTGGGTGTTTTCTGCTACTTTATTTTCCAAATCACTGATTCAATCCTGTGTTTCATCTAATTTACTGTTGTTTCCCTCTAATGTATTCTTTCAGTTATTGTATACTTCATTTCTTCCTGGCTCTTTTTTATGTTTTCTATCTCCATTGTTGTGTTTCCTATATCTTTGTTGAAGTTCTCCCTGCTCCCCGAGATCATTGAGCATCCTTATAACTACTGTTTTGAACTCTGCTTCTAGTAGATTGCTTGTCTAGTTCTTTTCCTGGAGCTTTGTTCTAATATTTCATTTGCAACATGTTTCTTTGTCTCCTCATCTTGGCTTTCTCCATGTGTTTGTTTCCATGCATTAGGTAGCTGTCTTGGGGTCTTGGAAGAGTGGCTTTATATAGTACATGTCCTATGAAGCCAAGTGGCACAGTCTCCCTGATCACCTGATCTGGGTGCTCTAGGTGTGTTCCTTGAGTCAGTTGTGTGTGTCTTCCTGTTGTAGTTGAGCCTTGATTGCTGTTGGCACATCAATGGTAGGGATTAATCCTCAAGCTGAATGGTTGTGGAGACTGGCCGTGACTACAGTGGAAGAACTGTTTTGTAGGAGCTGACTTTACAGAGCATGATTTACTTTATCAGGGCTCTGGTGCCTGTCTAGTCTGCCCTTTGGGTTTGTTGTTTGTGGAGGTGGTTGAGTGGTGCTCTGGCGTGGTCTGAAGCTGGCCTACACATGTGTTAATTTGTGGGCCATTCCAAGGTTAGCCCCTGCATGTGCCATGCCGGGGCCACTTGATATGAGCTACAAAGTGACCTTGCAAGTGGTTGCCACTTGTGCTGGGCTTGCAGGTGCCTGGAAGATGTATCAGCTGAGGTCGGCTGCTGCTAGTGCCATGCTTGGGACTCCTTAGCAAGAAGGATGAGGCACACCACCGCCAGATGTTGCTTGTTTGTGGTTTGTGAGCCTTTGAGAAATTTTAGGAAGGTTCACAGCATGAGCCATGACAGAACATTTGTATGAAAAAGTCACTGGAAGCAGCTTGGGTGGGCCCACAAGTTTGGTGGAGCAGGAGTCTCAGGGAATCACCAGGGTGGGGCAAGCAGTGTTAGCAAGGTTAGCAAGGGAGACTCAGTTATGGCACCCACCTGTGTCTGCATGCTGGGAAGGGGGAAGGCTCAACAAAGGAACAATAGCTTCTGCCTGCACTTCTGTCTGGGAGAAAGCTGCCCCTCCAGCCCTCATCCTGAGCCAGACAACTCGGTTCCTCTTGATACCTTCCAAGCTGCTGCCCCAGCACTGGAGCTCAGAACAATGAGTCAGTCAGCGAGTAAGTCTGTGCGCAGGCCCTTTAAGAGGAGCACCTGGGACTCCAGCCACCTCCCATCTCACTCAGCCACAGTCTACTGGTTTTCACAGCCAGAAGTTATGGGGACTCCTCTTCCTGGAACTGGAACCCTGAGCTGGGGGAGCCTGGTGTGGGGCTGGGAATCCTAGCTCCTCAGGGGGAATCTCTGCAGCCAAGATATTTCTCCTGATTTTTAACTGCCATATGTGGGTGTGGGGCCAGCCCATTCCACATCTCTGCCCCTCCTATCAGTCTCAATATGGCTTCTCCTGCGTATCTTTAGTTATAAAGCTTCTGTTCAGCCAGACATCAGGCAGTTTTCAATGATGGTTGTTTTGTAGTTTAGTTGTAATTTTGATGTGGTCTTTGGAGGAGCATTTACTTTCCACCATCTTGCCAAAATATCTTCTTGAAAGCTCTCCCCACATTTACTCTTTTTCCTTCAGATACACTCTCCCGTCTACAGCAGAATGATATTCTAATATATCAATCCAATAGTGTCCCTCTGTTAATTAAAAATATACACTGGCTTCTCTTTGCTCTTAGGAGAATTCTGGTCCCTACTGTCACCTAATGGTCACCTGTGTTTTGACCTCTGCCTAGCTTCCCAACCTCATCTGAACTACTCTTGTGTTTGCTCTTTCCACTTGAACCCCACAAAACTCTTGTTAGTTTCTTGAATGTGCCAAAGTCCTTTTAGCCTCAGAGCTCCCTCATAGGCAGCATTCCATTTTCAGATCAATGGTCACTTACTTGAAGGAAGTCTCCCAGTCCATTTAGTCTAAGAGAGGTTCTCCTGTTACAAATCCTCATGATCTCTGCACCTTTCCATCCTAGTACATGTCATAATTACATATTTAACTTACTTATTTGTTTAATATTTCTCTTCTACATTACACTGTGAACACCCTTAAAGCAGGAAAAATAGTAGTGGTCCTCCATATTATAGCTCAACACTTAACATAAAACCTTGGACATAGTAGAAATTCAATAACTATTTACTACATAACAGTGTCAACATAAGAAACAGCCAAACCTGTACAGAACTTCTACAAATTTTTATTTGAGCCAAATAGAGGATACACCTGGAAGCAAGATCTCAACAGACTGAAATAAACCCTTTGGAGAACATCAGTTTGCAGTTTCTTTTATGCATTTGAGATTAAGGAAGGATTACATGAAGGAGGGAGAATGCAAGACAGGGATCAGACTACAGGATAGTTAAGAATATGTGCTCCCTTGAGTGTGTTCATGTATTATAAGTGAGGGGAGGTTTGAAAGTGGGCATTTCAAAGGTGTGTTAACCTAAAGACACAGAAACAATGGCATGCTAAAGGCAAAAATAAGCCTTTTAAACTAAGGAAGTTATATTCCTGGGGTGTGATTACCCACCATGACTGCCCAGTTAGAAATTTATGATCAGATCACCCTGTGAGGTTACTGTCCATAGGATTCGTTTTAATCTACATTTCCCCCTTTTGGCCAGAAGTCAATCCAAAGGAAGCACTGATGACCAACTTTTCACAGTGCTGGGAAGGCTCATTCCTAGAGGTTCTGTGTATTGAGGTCATCTTGTAGACCATTGGGGTTGGAGAAATACTGTAACCACAGGATGTGAGTTGAGGCTGAATTTCCCCCAAACGAAAGGGCAGGTAAATGGAAGTCAGTCAGGTCTTATGGCCTTCATTAAGAAAAAAACCATAGATCATTTCCATACTGTGAGCTATCACAATCTGAGTTTTGCCTTTTGTCTCATTTTTCTGTATTTGGCATCTAGTATAACATCCTAGACACATAACATCCTAGGCTTACACAATAAAAAGGTTATTAAAAGTTATCTTATATATCTTCTTTAGCTTGGCAATGCGTAAGGTATCTTCTTTCAACAATGTCAGCTCCTAAATTCCTTCATCTAATTTAAGTCTAGCTTAAATACACTGTGATGCATGAAGGAATGTAAAAACCAGGAAAAGGGGGTATGCCAGGGAGCTGGGAAGAACCAAGAAGTCATCTTGGGTTTCCCATTGCCTGATTATTTGTTTAATTTACAACCATTGTTTACCCATACAGTATACCCTAGAAGTTTTTCATCACTTATTTTACAATGCTTCCCATGCAATTTAACATTTAAAAAAACAAACCATTTGAGGTGTTCCAGGGGCCCTTCTGGAACAGTGCAAAGTTATTCCTACATATGTTGGTATTTTAACCCTTAAAAACTCATTTTCTAATGAAAACTAAGAAGTAAGCATTAGCATTCTGTAGCTTGACAGATTTATAGAAACATTTTATAACTTCTAGAAACATATTCCATATATACTGAAGTCAGTTATTAATATAGATTTATTTTTATAAAACCTAGGCAAAATAAAGACATATCTGTTTTACTTAAACCAACAAGCTTAAGCTAGCTTTTATTTACAAGGATTAATCTTAGACTACATGAACTTAAAAAGCATTTGAGAGTCAGCTGAGTGGCTCAGTTAGTTAAAAGTTGGACTGTGAGCGCGAGCTTTGAGCAGCAGGGACACCGGTTCGGTTCCCACATGGGCCATTGACACTGCGCCCTCGACAGCTAAGATGCTGAACAACAGCTCAACCTGGAGCTGGGCTGCCGTGAGTCGTCGGCGATGGCGTAGGCTGCAGCCCCTGCTACAGTGGGCTGCCCTGAGCTACTGTGAGTGGCCAGCAGCCAGCGTGAGCGGCAGGCGGCCGGCAGCCGGCAAGAGCTGCCGTGAGCTGCCGTTAGCCTACTTGAGCAGCCGTCCAATGGCCGACGACCAACTGCCTCAGCAGGGAAGAGCGCATTGATCACAATACCAACATGGGCCAGTGAAGTGGCATCCTCCACAACTAGACTGAAGAACAAAAGGACAGCAACTTGTCTGTTTCCCTTCCTTGATTCCCCAGCACTGTACCCCCCACCCCAATTCCCCAATAAAATCTTTAAGAAAAAAAAAAGCATTTGAGTTAGTTTCTACATTTCTGAAAATTTTAAAATACCCATTCCTTACAAACACTTGCCTTTAAATTAATTTTAATAATATGATCTGGAGGTAGAAAATTATCTTTTTACAATATACATATATAGACACATATAGGCACCAAGAGAGAGCTTTCAGCCATGAGAAAAATTCATTAGTTTATAAAAGAACAGTTAGACCCGAATTTTATTTTGTAGGCATTTACAATTTATATCTGTCCTTGACAAGTCAGGTTCCAAATGACCTTCGCTCTTTGAAATTAAGGACAGCCATTTTTAATACTGCAAAGAATTGGGCTGACACCTAAAAGACATCATAGGTTTATCCATTTATCTAAATCCTCTTTTTGAAGCTTTGAGAGACCAAATAAATATGCTTTCCATTCTTTCTGCCTAATTTTATAGCCAGCTTTTTCTAATTATGCATGCAAAAATTAGAAGTATCAAAGGATCTTCATCTCAGCCGTCTTCTTACATGAGTATTAATGGAAGGCTGACTGTCGTGGGCCTTATTGGTCTGGGAGGCACAATTTCCCATATTAATGTTGAGATCTGTAGAGTCTGAACAAACTTCTAGGAAAAACCAGCCCTTACATGCACATGTTCAGATGAGCCAAATGTGGTGAATATTCCTATCAAGCTTCTTCATGCCCTAGAGGAAAATTTTCCTCAGGCATCCCCAGAAAGACTCTTAGTCACCTAAGTATACCCGAGCAAGGGCCAGCGAGAGCTTACCAGGCACTGCTGAAACTGTGCTGCTTTGCAAGGCATGGGCCCCTCTCCCTCTCAGGGTGAACCCATTCCAAGGCACCTTGCCCTTCTCCCAGGGCTACCACAGGCTTCTCTGGGATCAGCTGCATCACTGCGATGGACGCCTTACTGTGCTTCTCTCCTCCACTCCAGATTCAGGATCTGCAACAACTACTGTCACCCTATTGGCTATTTGGATTAGGGAAGCAAGTGTCCTTTCTCTATGGGAGGTAGAGAGAATTTAGTTTCACTTAACCAGCAAAGGTTTTGTTCAGACTCTCAGTAAGCAATCCAATTGAAAAGCCAAAATTAAAAGCAGCAACCCATTTTACTTTCCTTTCCCTGAGTCATCTCAAAAATTACCCACCTGCAGAATTTTCTAAAAACAGCTCAAATAAAGTCATGGCCTGCTACTGAAAGCAAGGAAGCTTAGAATTCCAAGAGAAAACTCACCCAAGTTCACCTGATGCAAAGTGGGGAGTTGGTGGGACACAATGGGCCCTTGCTTATATCAGGTCCAGGTCCTCAGGGTGGTCCAGTGGGCTTCTTCGGAATTCCTGCCGCATGATGCCAAGTAAATGTCAACATAAGAAATGGCCCAACCTGTAGAGAATATTTACAAAAATTTATTTGAGCCAAATAGAGGATTCGCCTGGATGCAAGATCTCAAGAGACTGAGATAAACGTTTCAAAATAATAGTTTGGCAGTTTCTTCTATGCATTTGAGATTGTGTAGAGTGCCCCCTGAAAAGTATATTTTGTTTGAGCAAGAGCAACTCCATCTTTGTGTGGGACTGTGCTAAGAAATGCCCAAAGAAGTAAACAAGGACCAGATGGCAGTGGAGCGGCTGCATGCACTGATAGGAGAGGGCATACCCTGATATGCCTCAGACTGCAGATCTTAAGAATCCAGCATTTTGGGACATCAGGGAGCCAGTCTCGCTTGAGAGGTGACCACGCTGCCCTCTGCTCTGAGAACTACTGCTCCCGCTCGGACCAAACCTCTGCCGGACTGACCTCCCAGACCCGCCACCCTCCTCGCTCCATCAGGACCTTGAATTGACTCGGGGACTGGTTTGTTACCCCTTCTTAGTAGAGTGTCACTGCTGTGCTTGTGTATTGGTTATTGCTGTGTGTATTGAAGAGTTGTAACCTATATTACTGTGTGATTAAAAAGCATATTGAAAGGCACCTCAATCTGTGTAAATTGCCTAAATTCTCGCCAGGGCCATAGGCTACTGAGGAGACCTTGGTCAGTGCAGGGTAGACCCTGGGGGTCCAGTAGCCTCTTATGGGGAAGGTCCCACTGACTTTCAGGAAGAGACTGCAGCTCAGATTGTGAGCCTAGCAGTGGTCCGGGCAGAGATTAAGGAGGGATTACACGAAGGTAGGAGAAAGCAAGGTGGGAATCAGATAGTTAAAATAATGTGCTCTCTTGAGTGTGGTCACATTTTAGAAGGAGGAGTCTGAAAGGGGGCATTTCAAAGGTGTGTTAACCTAGAGGCACAGAAACAATGGACAGAGCTGGCTTAAGGCAAAGATAAGCCTTTTACTAAAGAAGTTGTAGGCCTAGGGCATGACTACCTGGCCAGTTAGGAATTTATGAGCAGATCACCCAGAGAAGTTACTTTCCATAGGACCCCATTTTCATTCACAACAGCATGAGATGAGAAGAAACAGTCAAATGTTGGAATAGGGAATCTGGGCTCTATTTAAGAGCATCTTTTCAAGCATCAATGAACGTTGGAATGGGGTCCCAAAACAAGGCTGAGGAATCATCTCCTGTGGAGACTCTTAAAAACAGAATATATATATATATATATATATATATATATATATATATATATATATATGGAGAGAGAGAGAGAGAGAGAGAGAGAGAGAGAGAGAGAGAGAGGTCTGCACTGCCCAGTGTGGTCGCCACTAACCACATGTGACTATTGAGTTCTTGGAATGTGACCAGTCCTAGTTGAGATGTGCCATAAGTATTAAATGCACAACAGATTTTCAAAACACTGGCAAAAAAGTAAAATATCTCATTAATAATTTTTATATTGATTACATGTTGAAATAATATTTTGGTTATATTGTGTTAAATAAAATACAGAGGGTGCCAAAAAAATGTACACACATTTTAAGAAAGGAAAAAACTGTATTAAAATTGTAATACTCAATATATACCGATAACAAAAGATGAATACAAGTCATGTGTATACATTTTTTTGGCATGCCCAGTATGTCACTAAACTTAATTTTATCTGTTTTTACATTTTTTTCATGTGATTATAGGAAATTTAAAATATTATGCAGCTCACGTTACACTTCTATTAGACTGTGATGGTCTATAGTATTTCAGGATAACACTGCCTAAAGACAGGCATAAGCTGCTGACACAGATTTGAATGCTGTAAGAAGTCATGAAGAATCTTCTGTTTAGCAATATGGTTCTTTCTTCCAATACCACCCTGCCCCAATTAGCTGTGCCTGTGCTACTTCACCACATATCCAAATACAGTAATACCTTGGTTTGGGAGCATAATTCGTTCCAGAAATAAACTACTCATATTGCAAAACATTGCTCGTTTAACCAAGTTAAAATGTATTACTAGGTTGGTGCAAAAGTAATTGCGGTGTTTGCCATTACAATAGCACAAACCGCTATTACTTTTGCTCCAACCTAATAGAAATGTTTGTTCGTCTTGTAGAACGCTCACAAACCAAGCTACTCGCAACCCAAGGTTTTACTGTATTTGTTCAATATATTGCCTCACTTACTCAAACAATCTCTACAAACTGAATTTCAAAGACCCTCCTCATACTGCTGTTTAGTCAGTATCCTAAAGGCTGACATAAAGTTTGCAAAATTCACCTTCCTTACTTTACTGACTTCTCAAGGGTCAGTTTGCTGATAAGAGTACTTGGGACAGTTTGGCACGATAAATCATTTGTACCCTAACTAGGAACCAAACACTGTCAACAGTAGCTCTGTTTGGAACTGTAGTCCCAGGGTTTTATGGATTCTGTTAATACCTCTGACAGCTTCGCCCTTCCTCAGAGTCTTCCTTGTATTCCTACGGCAGCTTCCCATGTTGTGTTTTCATGTTGTCTTCCTCTTAAAATCCTGAAACAAGTGAATGTATAGATTTATCTTGGTGTCCTTAGCATATCCTAATAACTTAGCACAATGCCTGGCACAAAGTAGGCACTCAATAAATCTTTTCTAGAATCTGTTGAACAAAAAAAACTTTTCCCCACTCTGATCACACCTTGACTCTAACCTCAACACTTTACAGATTCAATTTATAGGCTTGTAGTTCATGAACCATTGCCCAGGGATTGTTTTAGGACCATTTCAAGAGTATGTGTTTGGAGGGACTAAATCAAAGATAGAGTCTTGAACCTCCCCATAATGCCTAGGGCTATGCTTTAAGCATTTCACAGGTTCAATCTATACTAACTGAATAACAAATTGTAATCTTTAGACCAGATGCTATTCCCACATCAGGTGAAGGACCTCACCTGTGATTGTTCTTAGCATACCCCATTTCCTGTACAACGCTCTAAGCTTATGTGTAAAATTATTATTCACACAACTTAGCGAGTGTACCTCCAAATGTGAGCTACAGTTTAGGATGAGCTGCTATCACTGAAATATGAAGGCCAAATTATTCCTTTCAAACATAAACTCTAGAGAACATAAAGACATTGAAAAACTATATCAAGAGTGTGTGCTGCAAAATTTATCTGAGGCAATTAGATCTAGGTGAGTAAAGCAACAAATAGTTGCATGTACATGATGGACCAATATGTACA
This sequence comes from Hipposideros armiger, assembly GCF_001890085.2. Classification (NCBI taxonomy): domain Eukaryota; kingdom Metazoa; phylum Chordata; class Mammalia; order Chiroptera; family Hipposideridae; genus Hipposideros; species Hipposideros armiger. The sequence goes on from NW_017731537.1 coordinate 1,598,176, forward strand.
AACATCATGTTTGACCAGCTGAAACCAAGCCCTTGCTTCTGCACAAGGACACTGAGGTGAGGCAGCATGCCTGTTGGCTGCCAGAAATCAACACAGAAAGATGGAAAACCTTTGGTTGGCCGCCCGAGAGAGTTGCTTTGTTTCAGCAAAAGCATCAAGCAGCCTAACTAGATGAAGGATAATGCAGCAAACTTACAAAGTTTTGCTAATCAGAGGGCAGTCCAAGTGTACTCCTGGGCTGAGTCCAGCATCTGACTGAAATTTGACTATTAACCACTCAGGTATAAGTAAATTGGAAATTCCTGGGTGATTCTCATCAAGGAGTCACAATCTCAAGGCAGAAAAGATTTTGCATCACAGCAGGTTTTCTTCCACACCGGTAGGCCAGGCAGCAACCACAAGATAGTTCTTAACTACAGGAGGTGGGGGGGAGGGTGTGTGTGTGTGTGTGTGTGTGTGTGTGTGTGTGTGTGTGTGTGTGTGTGTGTGTGTGTGTGTGTATTCCTCCAAATATTGTAAACCTAAATAGCCAATATTTATACATATAAATGATATAAATAAATGGCTGGGCTGGCCTATGTCCAGGCCATTATTATTTGTATCCTTGGTGGCCATCGACTGTCTTAGCAAAGCTCTACAGAAAATGTGTATAAAGAAATTACAATCCCATTTCAGTAATTGACAGACTGTGGGTCACAGGCATTGTGGCAGTCACAACCTCTAGCCCAGCGGTTCTCAACCTTCCTAATGCCGCGACCCCTTAATACAGTTCCTCATGTT
>NW_017731537.1:1598990-1636253 GCF_001890085.2 Hipposideros armiger
CTCTATAACTGTAATTTTGCTACTGTTATGAATCGTAATGTAAATATCTTTTTGTTTTCCGATGGTCTTAGGCGACCCCTGTGAAAGGGTCGTTTGACCCCCAAAGGGGTCACGACCCACAGGTTGAGAACCGCTGCTCTAGCCCTTCCATTTTTCCATAAATAAAGGGATAATCCATTGATGTAGATTCAACTAGGGGCATAAACATTATCTGTGCCAACACATTCTTTTCTTGCTAAGAACTGCAATCTGTCATTTCCCAGACAGTCAATGTTGCAAAGAAGTCCCACTCAAACTCATATAAGTCTATTTAATCCATTATGTGGCTGAGATGCTACAGAAGAAGAAAATGAGAGATAAAAAGAGAAGAGGCAGTTGCTGTTCAGCCTCAGAATAAAGGCGCCGTTCACTGGCTCAGTTACCTCCTGCGTACTGGCATCTTGTGTTGGGCATCTTCCCCCCTCTCTAGGGACCAAGGACCACCCCTACAAAGAGAGTAATGATTGAGCAACACTCCCTCAAGCCAAAGAGGAGCTCCCCAATCTGTCCTCAGGGCCCAGGTTCTTGGAGGACTTCCCTCCCTCCTGAAGGCCTGGATACTAACTAAATTTGAGTGGGTCTGGCAGGGGGCCTAGTCAAGGGACTACCTTGCCTTTGGGACCAGAGCAAAATAGTGGAGGGCAGGCTGGGAAGACATGGGCACACCCTCCTCCCCAGGAGGTGCTGAGGAGAGTGGCAGTTTGCATGGTGAACCCCCCACTTCCTCTTTGCTAACCCTTCACTTTCTTGCTGCCCCTTTCCCAGTCTCTCTTCATACCCACTCCTGGCCTGCCCCAACCCCCTCTTCTGTATCAGGTTTATTGGTTGTACATATAAATTATACTTTCCTTTCAAAAAAAAAAAAAAAGAGAGAAGGGGCAGGAAGGAAAATGGGATTCCATACAGCAATGGTCATACATAGGAAAACTCTAAGGGGAATTATAAATTAATTTGAGCTATATTATGAGTTAATTATGGTATTTGATTATCTGAGAACCCAACCACCATTTGTAATAATGTTTCCATGGGGAACATATCTGAAATAATTTTCTGAAATGAAAACTGTTTTATATCACTTTTTGCCTAGAAAAAGATTCAAAGAACAGTAAAAGGGTAGTTATGGCTAGTAAAAAAAAAATCAAAGGAATTCATTCATCCTTCTCTGTTTATTGGAGATACAGGCAAGTAAATGAAGCATTTGGTATATTAAATGCTTTAACAAAATGTGGGGTGCCATGGAGCACACAGAGGGGGCATCTAACTGAACTTGATGAGGGTAGAGAGGTGAGGAACGTGTGGGGGAATTATTTGAGAGAACTGAAAGAAGGTAAAGTGAAGACGAAAATATTCTAGGCAAAATAATAATAATAACAATAATAATAATAATAATAATAATAATAATAATAATAATGCTTCTGGAGGCAAGAGAAATAATAGAGTCAAGGAAGACTCCACACTTCTGGTTTTAGCTCTAGGGACATAGTAGTAACCATTCATCAAGAAAGAAAAGAAAGAGGAGGTCCAGCAGGAGGAGGACCATGGGAATTTAGTTTTGGATTTGTGAGCCAGAGGTACCTAAGGAACATACAAGTGGTGGTATCTAGGAGTCCCGTAGATATCTGGAACTGTGACGCATGAGATTTCTGGGCTACAGACACAGATTCTTAAGCCATAGAGAGAGTAATTGTAGGTTTTGGAGAAAACAACCCCCTCCCCTGAGGAGTGTACTGATGTGAGATGGAGCCCTAGACCAGAACCTCCAAAGAATGGGCAACAAAAGAAGAATGGCCAGAATGGTTGGAGAAAAAACAAAAGATGCCACTGAAGCAAAACAAAAGGATTTCAAGAAGGAAGGTGTGATCAACAAGGATGATCAACTAAGATGAGGACTGACAAGTATCCACTAGATTTAGTCACGGGGCCATTGGAAGCTTTGGTGACAGCAATACAGTGGAGGGATGCAGCAGGACAAAAGCTGAATTGCGGTAGACTAAGTAGAGGCAGGTAGGTAGACAATTCTCAAAAAGTGTGCCTGCTAAGATGTACTGGGAGTGACATGTACTGGATGTAACATGTTCTTGACGGGAGGCTTTTGCTTCATTTTGCTTTATTTGCATACTTAAATAAAGGAGCCAGCAAGAAAAGGGAAGCATTTGAAGATATAAGAGAGAAAGGGATAATCAAGAAACTGAGAGTTAGAAAGGATGGAAAGAATGGGATTCAGAGCCTTAAAAAAAAAACTACATTCGTCATTGGAGGAACAAAATAAAAGAAAAATCAAAGGAAGACCAGGATATGTCAGATAATAAGTTCATTGGCTGGAGTTGAGGATGTTTTTTCTGATAATTTCTAATTGTCTCTAGCAGCAACAAATGAGCCCATTAGATGAGGAGAGGTGGGAGTGAGGTGTAGAGTGACTGCTCTGAGGAGAATGGAGAGTGGGAAAGAGCTGAACACTTGCCAAAAACACTGCCAAGAGCCTAGTAAGATTGTGTGGTTTTCAACAGCAGCTGGTTAAAGTGCTGGCTTTGCTCATGCACTCTAAGCACTGAGATTTATGGAGTGAGTGAAAATAGAGAAGTGAACAGATTAGATGTTCCTATGAGATGGAAGAATAATTGTTGAGGAAAGATACTGAGAGACCTGAAATAAATTTAAAGATTACAAAAGCAGAGCAATTCCAAATGATGACAAGATTCAGGGCTTGGCCACTGGAGTAAGGGGCTGAAGTTGGTGGAGATAAGGATCATGGGAGGTGATAAGGTCACAGAGCTGAGATACTACTCCTGTTGGATAAGGCATAAAAGTCACTCAGAACAGTGGTAAAAATTGCAACAAAAAAACAATAAACAGATTGGCTTTAATTAACATATAGAAAAGATGTGATAAATGCCAAAATTGAAGTGTTTAAAAAAAAGAAAAGAAAAAACAGAGAAGGGAGATGTCATGAGAACATAAAAACCAACCTGAAAAATTTCCACTGACCAAAGCTATTTGAGCAACAAAACAAAAATAATATTGAATTATAGCACAAAAGGTAAAATAAACACCCACAAGTTTATACTCATATAAAAAAGTGATTAAATAAATAAGTAGGAAAGAAGGAACAAATATTCCATATAGAATAATTTTAAATAATAAATGTAGAAGGAATGAGGAAAATAGAAAATCACCACAGCAATGATGGTGGTTAAATGCTAAAAGTTGGCTCCAAAACATTAAAAAGAAACAGAATATTTACATAGCCTCAAATTATCTTCCCCAACATATTTATTTATTACTGCAATGATTTTAATGTATATCCAAAAATTTTTCAATATTCCTCCAGGAGATAGAGCTTAATTCTGCTCCCCTTAAGTGCAGGCTAGACTTAGTGACTCACTTCTATCCAAAAAGAATATGAAAAGGAGAAAAAATAGTAACTTTACAGTAAAGAAACGCATCCAACACCACCTTAAACAAATGTTCAAGGTTTATATCACAGGCACTAAGCAATAATGACATCATGCACCCCTTAATATGATGTGTTGAGAAGGATACTTCACTTCTTTGGTAGTATCTTCCTCAAATCCATAACCCCAGTCTAACTATGAGAAACATCAGCCAAACCCAAACTGAGGGCTATTCTACAAAACATCTGACCAGTAATCTTTACAAGTGTCAAACTCATGAGTAATCAGGAAAGGCTGTGAAATAAAGAAAGGCAGACTGGAAGAGACTAAGGGGAGATAACAACTAAATGCAATGTAGACTGGATCTTGGGGGAAAAAACATCCATGGAAAAACTGGTGAAGAAAGTCCACACAAAATCTGTTGTTTAGTTATTTGCATTGTACCAATGCTAACTTCTTATTTTTGATAAATGTACCAAGATTAGATAAGAGATGAACATCAGGGGAACTTAACTGGAGGGTATATGAGAACTCCCTATACTTCTTCACAACTGTTTTATAAATATGAATTCTTTCAAAATAAAAAATTAAGAGAAAAGCTTTGATGAATGAGTAGCTAAGATGCCAGATGTTATTAAAACACGAAGGGCATAATGATTGTCAAAGCTGGATAGCACAAGGCTCAATGGAATAGGAGGTTTTACAGAATGGTGAAGAAGGAATCACTTGGAACAGCAATATGGAGTAAGGTGTAAGGTACCAGGTTATCAACACTGCATTAGAGCCTAACATTTACTTGACTTGATGCTGTTAGTATGTCTGGAGGTCAAATAAAAATTAAAAAGTGTTCACTGCATTTGGTAATTACCTGATCCAAGTATTATGTGGACCACTGGTTCTGATTAGAAAGGCCATCATCCTTGAAATTTGTCAGTATCAGTCAGCTCCATTCCATTATCCATGGCATATCTATGCTATTTCCTGCTTCAAAGTTTGCAGCCCCCATGTACAAAGTTTTATAATTGATCTAAGAAAGCTACAAGTCCTAAGCTGTTTTACACTGTAGAGATGACTGACATGTTTGGAACCTAGTGAATGGTCAAGTTCTCTGCTCATCTTTCTAGCTTTTCTCACCTTTGATTGCCTCCTACCAAGGAGTAAGTTTTCGACAAAGTGCTCTAAATATTAGGTCAAATCAGCAAAATATTTAACAAGTAAAGGAATAAAAAAAATAAATAAAAAATAAAAATAAATAAAGTTTGTTGAGTGCCTATAAAGTGTTTAAACTAGCAATAGTTTTGCATAAATTATCTCAACAGGATAATTTAGAAAATATGAATAAAAATATGAGTAAAATTAAGAGACAGTAAATACTATTCACTTTGCTAATTGAAAACAATAATGCATACCACTCTAAATTTAAGATTTAGGAAAAACAAGGGTTGAAAAAATGGGAAGGGAAATTTTTTAAGGTACTGACTGGTAGACACAATAGCTTTAGACATCTTTTAATTCAACTCATGCTGTACTTATCGTGGGTAAGTGCTCGCTCACAGCCATGGCAGGATCACAACAGCAAACAGACAGCCATGTGACAAAGGAGAACGGCAAAGGTTCAGAGTAGACACCGTTCATCACAATCAGCAAAGCAACTCAACTCTGGAATAAGATTCATCACAAAGTTCCAAAAAGAAAAAAATAAGAACTCCTAACTTTTCACTTGATGGATCAGTATGACAAATACAACTAGAATTAAAATATATGATGATTGATAAGTGAAAGACAAATGATAGATTATAGACAGACAGATAGGTATAAAATGATAATAAATATGTTCCAGGAACCAAATCTGAAACTTCAGTTCATAATATCCATTAGGTTAAAAAAAAATGAAAAGAGGCCTTTGCTAAGACTAACAATATTTGAGTGCTTAAATCAACAATAGAAAAACAACTGTAATAAAGCAACATTACAGTTTTTTTAGTGCTTGGCTTCTGAGAAGCTTAAAGTGCTTTAAATCTAATCTCAGTTCCACTCAGAATTAAGTCAGAATCAGCATCATTAATAAATAAATATGTTCAAAAGCACATAGCGAAAATGACTGATCCAAATCAAATCCTAGTAGAGTGTTGTATGCAGCAAAGAGTTGTCGTGAGACTGTTCTCAAGGACATAGCTTTTTTTTTCAGTAGTAAAAAATCAGAAGCCAGAAACAAAAGAAAATTGTTAAGACAGGGAATTGTACTAGACATCCAAATCTCAAAATAGAAGATTTAGTGTCACCATTACAATCTCCGTCTTAAGAAGAATGAAAAATTTGAACAGAAGGGGGACTTGTAGACTTTATTTTAGATGGTCCCTGACAAATAACAGAAACTTTGATAACTATCACATTCAGATTTTCCTAGTAATTTTCTCTGAATTAATAAATGCAGTATTCTCACACAGTTCAAACTTTAAGACAAATTTAACACATATTATGGGCAATATAATTTATTGGAATAGAGGTCATATAATATCTACATTTTAAATTATTCTAGATAAATCAATAAATACATTAAGGTAATTTTATTCACTTTTGACACTGAAATTACCATGATTTAAAAAAAAATTTTTTTATTGAAACACACATATATATAAGTGCACATATCTTTTTCGTTTGTTTTTAATAGACTTTAAGAGTAGCTTTATGTTCACAGCAATACTGAGCATAAGGTACAAAGATTTCCCACAACCTCTCTTCCCCCACATATGCACAGCCTCCCGCCTCCCCCACATTAACATCCTCAACCAGAGTGGTATGTTTGTTGAAACTGGTGAGCCTACATTGACACATCATTATCTCCCAAAGTCCATAGTTTAGATTAGGGTTCACTCTTGGTGGTGTATATTCCTTGGATTTAGACGAATGTATAATAACATGTATCCATCATTATAGTAAGAAACAGAGTATTTTCACTGCCCTAAACATCCTCTGTGCTCCACCTATTCATTACTCCCTCCCCCCATCCCCAAGCAACCACTGATTTTTTTTTTCTGTCCCATACTTTTGCCTTTTTGAGAATGTCACATAGTTGGAATCATACAACATGGAGCCATTTCAGATTGGCTTCTGTGACCTATTAATATGCATTTAAGCTTCCTCTGTGCCTTTTCATGGCTTCATAGCACTGAGTTTAATATTCCATTGTCTAGATCAGGGGTGCAAACTTTTGAGAGGGAAGAGCCGCCAGGGGTTAGCAAACTGTAGTTCGTGAGCCACACGCGGCTCTTTGGGTATGTACATGTGGCTCTGAAGTAAAATTGAAAATGAAAATAAAACTATCATAGTTTCACTTATAAAATTTTTAAAGGATATTATTCACATAATGGTGATTACGTAAAAATATATTTACGGCTCTTGAATAATTTTTAAACTGTTGTGAGGGACAGGATTGGCTCTTCCAAGGGTCGGCAAACTTTTGAGACAGAACGTACCCAAAGAGCCGCATATGGCTTGCGAGAGGCAGTTTGTCGACCCCTACTCTTTATTTATTTTTATTTTTCTAGCTGAGCCATCCTGCCACCTGTTGGCAGCTCAGCGGCAGCTCAGCTTGGCCGGGCATCGAACTGCTGTTGCTCAGAGCTCAAACTCTTAAGCAAGCTCTTAACCAACTGAGCCACTCAGCCGGCTGTCGACCCCTACTCTTAATGTACCATGTTTTATTTATCCATCCACCTACTGAAGAATATCTTGGTTGCTTTGAAATGTTGACAATTACGAATAAAGCTGATATAAACATCCATGTGCAAGTTTTTGCATGAACATGAATTTTCAATTCTTTTGGGTAAATACCAAGGAGTACGAGTCCTGGATCATAAGAGTATATTTAGTTTTGTGAGAGATCACCAAACTGTCTTCCAAAGTGGCTGTACCATTTTGCATTCCCACCAACAATGAGAGAGTTCCTGTTACTCCACATTCTTTCCAGCATTTGGTGGTGTCAGCATTTTGATTTTGGTCATTTTGATAGGTGTGTAGTGGTATCTCATTGTTTTAATTTGCTCTTTCCTGATGACATATGATGTGGAACACGTTTTAATATTCTTATTTATCATCTGTATATCTTATTTGGTGAGCTGTCTGTTAAAGTCTTTGACCTGTTTGTTAACTGGATTGCTTGCTTTCTTGTTGAGTCTTAAAATTCTTTTTATATTTTAGATAATAGTCCTTTATCAGAAGTGTCTTTTGCAAATGTATTCTCCCAGACTGTGTCTTATCTTCTCATTCACTTGACAATGTCTTTTGCAGAGCAGAATTTTTTAATTTTAATGAATTCCAGTTTATGAACTACAAAAAGTCACTGCCAAATCTAAGGTCATCTAGAATTTCTCCTATGTCTTCTTCTAGTTTTATAGTTCTGCATTTTACAATTAGGCCTATGATCAATTTTGAATGAATTTTTGTGAAGGGTGCACATAAGGTCTGTGTCTAGATTCGCTGTTTTGCAAATATATGTCCAGTTGTTCAGCACCATTTGTTGAAAAGACTATTTTTACTCCAGTATTGTACTGCCTTTGCTCCTTTTATCAAGATTAGTTGACCACATTTATATGGTCACATATCTTAAATATAAAGGGTGGTAAATTTTCATACACTGAATATACTCAAAGAACCATACTTTAAATATCATGATTACATCTAAGTAAAGACAAACTCTTCAGTTTTCCATATACATGTTCAAATATCAAAAACATTTGCTGGCATTTTTATCCCTCATAAATATGTAACCATTTTCATCTCTTCTGATTTCTTCTTTCACCTATTGATTTTAAGAAGTTGGACCCAATTGTAAGAAAATAAAATTAGCTGGTAACCTGCACATTTGACACTTAGAGTATCCCTTATCCTAGTTCATTAAGTACTCCACCCTATTCCAGATTAAGATTTGCTAATTTAAATGAGATGAAATAACTGTATTCCAGGTCTCCTGCTTTTTTCTACAAATCTCCTCAGGTACTAATGATAATTCTAACTGTGTGGACTCTGAGCTGTTTGTAAGGAGGAACTACAAAGGAATGGTGACCCTGTGGCTTAATCCACATTTCTTGTAGCTGCAAGGGACGCACAGTTGGCCAAGCTTGGGACCAGGATAAAGTGGAATGAGAATTAGCTCAAGAGGAGCTGCTGACATTTTCAGTCTTCTCAAAGAGGTGGAGTCCTCAGCTGTAGGAGAACCAAACTACATGAACCAAACTATCTAACATGATTAATACATAAAGCGTTAACTCCTATGATTTCAAAAAGGGCACCCATGGAAGTCAGAGCTGCAATCTTGAAAGGATTTGGTTGCTCATTTGGAAAAGCTCTGAAATGTTTCCATTGTGAGCATAAAGAGAAATAAACAGAGAGCTCATGCAGAGGTAAAGACTCCAGAAAAGGAATACAATACAACACAGTCAATAACACTGTTTATATTAGAATAAACCTGCTGGCTATTGCTGCCTGAGCTGGGTGTGGAGGCCTAAGGAGCTTGGGCAGCCACCCAAAAGGACCCATTTTGAGAACCTAACAATTGCTCGAAAGGCAAACATTCAGCAGGGGTTTTCTTCAAAGTGTAAATAGAAAACAGTGGGCTAGGGACTAACATGGTTATGAAAAATGCTAGCTTTTTCTTAGGGCCCATTCAGAGAGCAGGCAAGTTTTCAACAATCCACACTAAATGTGCAATGTTATAAATTAATGGGTAATCACAATAACATGCATGTAATCACACAGTGATAGTGTATAATAAATAGCAAAGGGCTAAATTTCCTTCACTGTTTATGGAATTCTCTCTGAAATTCCTTATCTATTAGATCAACAATGGCATTACTCTTGTATTATATATGTTGAAGGAATAGATGCATGCATGCATGAATGAAGTGAATTAACTAGTGACTGAACTTCAGAAGTTTTCATGCAGGGTTCATTTTCTATTACGAACTTGTGTGTGCTAGAGTTGGAGTGTTTGCTCATTCATGCAAAACAGATTTTGCTCTGTAAGATAATTTCAGATTGTATGACCACACCATTTTTTAGTCTGGCTATAATGCCTACATCAGAGCCATCCTATCCTACACAGGGTCTTTGGCTGAGTTAGAGAAGTTATCCCTTAAGGATGGATGTAGCTCCTTGGGCATGTGACTTGGTGAAAAGATAGAGCCCTGATATAAAAATAAAAATTGCCCCACTTTCTGCAAGACTTGGGGAGGTGTCGAGGGACTGGGCTGGATTTCCACCCCCACTACCTCACCTTTGTTGAAAGCATCAGTGGTACAACCTTGGCTTAGCCTATACGAACACAGAATAATTATAAAGAAAGGAGCAAAAATCAGAACTTAGTTGATATTTTGTTTTGTGGGGTCACTTGCCACAGGCCAGATTCTATTAATAAATGATATAATCAATAGTTGTAAAAACCACCTAACTGAATGTTTTTAAATGTTAGAAATTCAAATTTTACTCAAATTATTTTTCAATCCATTCTTTCTTATCAATATGATTTTTCCTGAAGATATCATGAAATAAAATCATTAAAAGGGTCATTCCCATACTATATATGATCACACAGACTTTCTTATCTTATGGAAAATTTCTAATTAAAATGTTATTGCTACCCCAAGGTTATTTTTTTACTTTTCCTTTTGCATCAGTAAAGGTTATTTTTATTTCTTTCCCCTATGACTTCTCAATGGCTATTGTGATCAACTAAAATCCCCCATTCGAATTCTAAGAGATGGGATACACTCAGAGCAGGGAAAATGGAGAAATAGTGATGGAGAATGGTAATGGAATCTATTTTATCCTGAAGCAATAACAAAACGAATTCAATTTGCACAAAAGGATTCTGATTTGCAGCCAAAGGACTAGAAAGGTCCTTCTGTTTACTTTTCATTAGAGAAGTATCCATGCCACATTCTTTTCTGGCTACCTTATAGCCATAAAATGAGCTTGCTCCTCCCAGCTGTTAGGCTCTGCTATCTGAGGCTTCTTCAGCATGTTGAAATAGAAAGAAGTGGACTGTAAGCCAGCAGATCCAGTTTTCAAATTTCAGCTTTTGACAACTGTCTTTATTCTTGGCAAATCACGGAGTCTCTCGGTTTCCTAGCTGTAAGATGGGGGTTGGGCTAATGAGGTGATTACACTGACAATAGCAGCTGCCACTTATTGACAACCTACTATGTACCTAGCAATAGGGTGAGCACTTGCAGTGACATTATCTCATCTAACTCTTAGAAGTCCATCAAAGTGAGTGAGTGATTTTACAGGAGAGAAGCTGAAGCTAGAATGGGTCAAATAACCCACCAGAGTCCTAGAGCTGCAGGTATCAGAGCCAGGATGGAACCAGTGGTCTCACTTAAAAGTCCATCTGGGATTGCTTCTTGTACATTTACAGGCTACCTGAAAAGCAATCTATAATGTAATTTGCAGTCAAGAGCTACCTGCAGGTTTTCTTTTTTGCACATACCTAAGTGTTTTACCTCAAGAAGCATACACTGAGTCTTCCAAAATGTTAGTAAAAAAAGAAACATGACTGCTCTGTTAGTGAGCATGCTAAGGGTGGTTCTCCACAGACTTGGGGAATATAAACTGTCACTGCCAAATCCAGTGCTATGTCATATTATTAGGTATTTATATGTCTCACAGTACAGATTCAGATTTCATTTTACACAACTCATGTTTTTCTTAAGAATTGATATGATGCAAAGAAAATACCACAAGCTATAAAGTCAATTCCAAGAGAAGAATTCTAGAAACATTTTGAAAAATGGTTCCATCATGAACCAACTCAGTTTCTAAAGTAGCTGCTCTTCTGGTCTTTAAGTGGGTAGGTTTAGGCATTTACATTTCTCAAATCTATCATATGACTTCAAAGACATATTCACTCATTCACTCAACATAATGTATGGAGTACTTATTGTTCTGAGCACTGGAGATACAAAAGCAGCCAAGATGAAAATGGTCCCAAATTTCATGGAACATGGAGAGACAGAAAATGAACAAGCAAATAAATACACAAAGTAACTATGGATTGGGATAAGTGCCACAAAGAAAATAGGACATCCTTCTGGAGAAAACTTAATGGAGGAGACAGTCTATTTCAGCTGTGATAGTTAGGAAAGGCTTTTCTGAAATTTAAAGAATGAGAAGAAGCCAAACATAAGAAGAACCAGGCTGGCAAAGGCCATGAGGTGGGAAAGTTTGAGAAGTTCTTGATGTATAACAAAGTACAGGCAAAAATCCACAGCTAACAGCTTAACAGTGAAAGACTCGCACTTTCTTTTCCTTTCTTTCCTTCCTTCCTTCCTTCCTTCCTTCCTTCCTTCTTTCTTTCTTTTGTGCCTATATGAGATGATGGATGTTAACTATACTTATTGTAGTGACCATTTTACAATACATGTAAGTCAAATTATTATTCTTAACATACAGTGCTGTATGCTAATTATATCTCAAAAAAACTGGAGGTGAGGGAGACTATTATTGTATGCTTCCACTAAAAAAAAAAATATGGTGAAAGACTGAAAGCGTTGCCTTTAAGATCAGGAGCAAGAAAACAATGTCAGCTCATACCATTTTTATCCAACATAGGTTCTGAAGCAAGAAAAACAATAAAAGGCATCCAGGTTGAAAAGAAAAAAGTAAAATTATCCCTATTTGCAAATGACATGATCTCATGCATAGAAAATCCCAAGGTGTCCACACACACACACACACACACACACACACACACACACACACAAACTATTAGAGCTAACAAGTGAGTACAGGAAAGTTGCAGGATATTAGATCAGTACACAAAAATCAATTGTATTTCAGTTTGCTTCAGTGTCCCAGTGCTGCATTGCTATAGAGCTCGTGAGGTCCTTTAGCCAAGGTATCTGAGGAAACCCAGACCCAAGAGCAGCCAATGGAAAAGGAGGAGGTTAAGACATTTGCCTCTCAGGCAGAAATTGCCCAGCTGATGTCATTGATCATCAATACTTTCTACTCAAATAAAGAGATCTTTCTGAGGGAGCTTATTTCAAATTCATGAGATCCTCTGGACAAAATCAGAAATGAAAGCTTGACAGATCCTAGTAAACTAGGTTCTGGGAGAGAGCTGCACATTAATCTCATTCCAAACAAACAAGATCTAATCCTCACAATTGTGGACACTGGAATTGAAATGACCAAGGCCTATTTGACCTATTACCTTGTTACTAACTCCAAGTCTGGGACCAAAGCATTCATGGAAGCTTTGCAGGCTGGTGCAGATATCTCTATGATCAGCCAGTTTGGTGTTCAGTTTTACTCTGCCTATTTGGTCGCTGAAAAAAGTAACCATGATCACCAAACATAATGATGATGAACAGTATGCCTGGGAGTCTTCTGCGGGAGGATCAGTCACAGTTAGGACTGATACAGAGAACCTATGGGTCATGGAACAAAGGTTGTTCTGCATCTGAAAGACCAAATTGAGTACTTGGAGGAGAGAATAAAGGAGATTGTGAAGAAACACTCTCAATTTATTGGCTACCCCATTACTCTTTTTGGGGAGAAGGAATGTGATAAAGAAGTCAGTGATGATGAGGCTGAAGAAAAGAAAGACAAACAGAAAAGGAAAGAAAAAGAAGAAAAGGCGTCCAATGATAAACCTGAGATAGGAGATTTGGTTCTGATGAAGAAGAAGAAAAAAAGGGCGGTGACAAGAAAAAGAAGATAAGGAGAAGTACGTTGACCAAGAACAACTGAACAAGACAAAACTTATCTGGACAAGAAATCCTGATGATATTACTAATGAAGAATATAGGGAATTCTACAAGAGCTTGACTAATGACTGGGAAGGTCACTTGGCAGTGAGGCATTTTTCAGTCAAAGGACAACTGGAATTCAGAGCCCTGTTTTTTGTCCCAAGACATGCTCCCTTTGACTTATTTGAAAACACAAAGAAAAAGACCAACATTAAGGTGTGTGTTCGCAGAGTTTTCATCATAGATAACCGTGAGGAGCCAATCCCTGAATATCTGAATTTCATTAGAGGTGTGGTGGACTCTGAGAATTTCCCTCGAAATATTTCCCGGGAGATGTTGCAACAAAGCAAAATTTGAAAGTTATCAGAAAGAATTTGGTCAAAAAGTTCTTAGGACTCTTCAATAAACTCACAAAAGATAAAGAGAAGTATCCAAAATTTTATGAGCAGCTCTCTAAAATCATTACACTTGAAATACATGAAGACTCTCAAAATCGAAAGAAGCTTTCAGAGCCATTAAGATACTACACATTTGCTTCTGGTGATAAGATGGTTTCTCTCAAGGACTATTACACAAGAATGAAGAAGAACCAGATACATATCTATTACATTACAGGTAAGACCGAGGACCAGGTAGCTAACTTGGCCCTTGTGGAACATCTTCATAAGCATGGCCTAGAAGTGATCACTTTGATTATGCCTACTGATGAGCACTGTGTCCAACAGCTCATGGAATTTGTGGGAAAGACTTTAGTGTCAATCACCAAAGAGGGCTTGGAACTTACAGAAGATGAAGAAGAGAAAAAAAAATGAAGAGAAAATAACAAAGTTTGAAAACCTCTGCAAAATCATGAATGACATCTTGGAGAAAAAAGTAGAAAAGGTGGTGGTATCAAACCAATTGGTGACATCCCCAAGCACACATGTCACAAGCACATATGGCTGGACAGCAAACATGGAAAGAATCATGAAGGCTCAACCCTGAGAGGCAACTCAACAATGGATTACACGGCAGCAAAGAAACACCTGGAGATAAACCCTGACCATTCATTCCATCACCGAGAACTTAAGGCAAAAGGCAGAAGCTGACAAGCCTGTGAAGGATCTGATCATCCTGCTCTAAGAAACAGGACTTCTGTCTTTTAGCTTCAATCTGGAAGATCCCCAGGCACTCTTTAACAGGATCTACAGGATGATCCAACTGGGTCTTGGTGTTGATGAAGATGACCCCACTGCTGATGACAGTAATGCCGCTGTAACTGAAAAGATTCTGCCCCTTGAAGGGGACGATGATGTGTCATGCTTGGAAGTAGACGAAGCTTCGCCTGAAGAATGAATACTTTATCTTCATTGCCTCTGATAATATATTTTCAAGAATTTTTAAAAATTTTGTTAACATTGAAAAAAACTGTAAGGCATGACAACAACTACTTAAAGGAAACATAAAATTTCTTTCTACTTTTAAGTGTATAACACTGTGATACCTTAGACACTAAAGTATTCCTATCTAGTTTCATGTTGGCTTATTTTAACAGATCGAGGTTATGTTTGTTGTAAGATGTATGTTAACTTTGTGGTCTAAAGTATTGGGTTGTCGGAAAAGTCATGACGCATTTTTGCAACGAAAAACATAGAAAAAATACATCTTGACTTTTCCAATAACCCAATATTTAGCTATTAAGTGGATTCCTTAATAGACCAAATTTTTTGTCACTGAAGGGTTCGGAGGTATACCATGATGTTTAAAAGAAAAATATTGGTGAAAAAAATTTTAATCTCCTAGGATCGTCCCAAACCTTCCATCCCCTGTAGTTATTAAATGCATGTACTGGCCTCTGGAAATCAGTATGTTAAGCTGAACCAACTTGATGGTAATAACTATCCATAAAGCTTGTTTTCCAAAGAAAAGTACTGTTTGGAGGAGCAAAATTATAAGCCTACTTAGGCATGTTGTAAAGCTGTTTGAAAGTATCTAGAGAAAGTTTTGTGAATTGAAATGTAGTGCTCAAGTCACATTCTGCTTTAAAAGGCTGTGATGAATGCAGATAAATTTTTAAAAGTCAATTGTATTTCTTATACTTGCAGTGAACTATCTGAAAATGAAATTAAGAAAAATATTCACTTACAAAAGCATCTAAAGAAAATATTTAGGAATAAACTTAACAAAGAAGTGAAAAACTTACACACTAAAAATTACAAAACATTATTGAAGGAAATTAAAGATCTAAAAAAATGGAAAGACATCCCACATTGCAAGACTTAATATTATTGGAAGACTTAATATTGTTAAGATGGCAATACTCCCCAATTTGATGGACAGATTCAAGGCAATTCCTAATAAAATCTTAGCTGCCATTTTTATGCAGTAATTGACAAGCTGATCTTATAATTCATATGCAAATGCAGGGAACCAGAATAGCCAAAACAATTTTGAAAAAAAAGAATGAAGGAGGAGGACTCACACTTCCCAATTCCAAAAGTTACTACAAAGCCACAGTTATCAAGATAGTGTGGTATTGACATAGGATAGACTTAGAGCGTAAGAAATAGATTGCAGAATCCAGAAACAAACCCACATTAAACTGATTTTGACAAGAATGCCAATACCCCTGAATGGGGGAAACAGTAGTCCTTTCAACAAATGGTGCTATGATTATTGGACATCCACATGCAAAAGAATGAAGTTGAACCCCTTCCTCATACCATACACAAATGCAAATATTAATTCACAATGGATCAAACCTAAATGTAAAACAATAAAACTCTTAGAAGGAAACATAGGTTTAAGTATTCATAATCTTAGATTGGGCAATGGTTTCCCAGATATGACACCAAAAGCACAAGCATAAATAAATAAATAAATAAATAAATAAATAAATAAATAAATAAATAAATAATCACTCTTCACCAAAATTATGAACACTTGTTATTCAAAGGACACTGTCAAGAAAGGAAGTAAATCCACAGAATTAGAGAAAATATTTGGAAATTTTGTCTGATAACTTGTATCTAAAACATATAAAGAAGTCATATAATTCATTAATAAAAAGACAACCCAATTTTTTAAATGGACAAAGGTTCTGAATTGACATTTCTTCTAAGAAGATATAAAAACAGACAATAAACACATGAAAAGATGTTCAACATCATTAGCCATCAGAGAAATGCAAATTAAATCCACAATAAGATAGTATTTCCCACTAGAATGGCTATAATAAAAATGACCAGTAATGGGTTTCTCCAACAAGGATATGGAGAAATTGGAACCCATACAGTTAGTAGGAATATAAAATGGTGTAGCTGCTTTGGAAAACAACTTGGTAGTTCCTCAAAAGATTAACTGTAGAATTACCATGTAACAGGTAATTCTACTCCTAGATATACATAGAAAAGAAATGTATATGTCTACACAATAACTTGTACATGAATGTTCATACTAGCAATATTCATAATAGCCAAAAAGTAGGGGCAACTCAAATATCCAACAACTGGTAAATAGATATATAACATGTGACCCATCTACACAGTGGAGTTTTATTCAGCAATAAAAAAGAATGAAGTACTGCTACAAAATGGATGAATCTGAAAACATGCTAAGTGAAATAAGCCAGTCACAAAAATTATATATTGTATAATTCAATTCCATTTATTTAAAAGATGCATATGAGGCAAATCTGTGGAGACAGACAGTAGATTAGTGGTTGCGTAGGCCTTAGGGTGTTGGGGGAAATTGAGCATAATTGCTAAAGGGCACAGAGTTTCCTTTTGGAGTGATGATAATGCTCTAAAATTGATTATAGAGAAGGTCACACCATCTCCGAATATACCAAAGTCTAATGAATTGTACACTTTGGGTGGTTGAACTGTATGGTATGTGAATTATAATTCAATATTGTTGTAACCAAAAAAGTGCCAAGGGGAAAAAGAGACAAGGGGTAGAGAGGAAGCTGAGATGTAGGCACATGTGAGAGCTTTGGAGGGCCTTGTTGGTCATTGTATGGAAGTAGGATTTTATACGAAGGGCAGAGAGAAGCCACAGGAGGGGTTTAAGGAGAGGAATGATAGATAATTGACAGGTTTAAAAGTTCATTCTGACTGTTGTCTAGAGAATGGCTTGGAAGGTCAAAAATGGAAGCAGGGAGAGCAGCAGAAGGCTACAGCTGAAGCCCAGGTCAGACCTGACAGTTGTTTGAATTAGGAGATGTTATGAGAGAGAGAGAGAGAGAGAGAGAGAGAGAGAGAGAGAGAGAGAGAGAGAGAGGGAAACAGATGGATTTGAGAGGTATTTTGGAGCTAGAACACTTATAATACATACAAATATATAAATACATACATATAAATTACATATGAAAATAATTTAAATGAAACCAAACAATTAAAAGCCAGTATTTGTTGAAAATTTTATTTTCATTTTAAAATACAATGTTTCATATTTAAGTAGGAATCTGTAATAGACTAGGTAATTTTCTAGAGCTTTCAATTCATTTAACTCTATTCTTTTAATACAGGTAATTTCTATAATAAATAACTATTACTAAAATTGAATAACTATATTATTTAAATTTTATCTAGTTTTTAAATGTTGAGATGAAATTAAAGTCAAACAAATATAAAAAGTATTTGTTAAACTATGAGTCCTAATATGGTAATTCTAAATGTACATCATAGATGCTCACAGAATTTGAAGATTTAAGGGATCCTAAAACTCACTCATTTAGTCCAAAGACCTGCCATCCAATGATTACATTTTTTTCTACAACATTCCTGACAAGCAGTCAGTCAGATCTGATATCCTATCAATGCTTAACATTTATTAATCAGGATATAATGGAAATTTGACATCTCTGAAGACTTGCTTTGGACATTAACAGTTTTAGAAGATGCTTTAAAGCATAAGCATTTTGGAGCTATATCTATAGAAAAGTAGTATTAGAAATTAGTATTTAAATAAAATAGTTATTTTTACAAATAATTTTTCAAATGTTCTTTTTTCTTTTTTTTTAAGTTTATTGGGGTGTTTCGTAATTCATTTTTATCTTTACATGTAAAGAAAGTAAATTAACTCAGTTAAGTCAGGAATCAGTTTCTTCTCTATGAGATAAACTGACCACCCATGGAAAGTTTATATATGGCTACTAGCAAAAACTTACTGCTGAATTTAGACCAAAATGAATCAATCAGATATCTAGCAACTACAGCAACAGTATATTTATCTGGCAATGTTGAGGAATGAATTGTACCATGCAAATGAATTTTACAAATAACCTTCCATTATAATCAATTCATGCAGACTTATCTTAAAATATTTGTCACTAAAATTTCTCTAAATCTATCTAAGATGTTACAGACTTCACTATCATAGCACATAGATGAACATAACTTAAAAGTTGTTGATGAATCAGGATCATTATTTTAAAATCCTGTAATTACCCATTTGTTTCCATAGACAACAGGGTTGATGGGCTTCATTGCCACCTTGGATGCCTTACAGAGGTGTTCTCATTACCTGTTGGAAGGTTTCAAGGAAAAACTTTTTGTGTCCCAATTATTTCAAAACTCTTCATCCTGATTTACTGCTTAGGTATTGATGAGGCAGAAAAGGGTTAATAAAAGTGAACCTGAAGAGAGAATGCCCAGGCCTGCATCCCCTCCCCAGGAACCGCCCAAGCCCATCCACTAGAAATAAATCTAAAATATCTAAACCCTCCTTAAAAGAGGAGATAAGAACCAACTGATATTAACTGGTTCTTCGCACATGTGCCAACTGCCAAACTCTGTCCATTGGTTGAACTCTAGCCTAATTATAATGCCATTAGAATGCAATGAACATTAAAGCTTTCCCCCCACCCCTGGGTTTTTCTGTATGCATTCTGGGTAAGAGCATGTGCAGAAAGAAACGTTATATAACCAACATATGTCAATCAAATGACCTCAGTCTTTACCCTGTTTTCCCAAAAATAAGACCTAGCCAGAAAATAAGCCATAGCATGATTTTAGGTGCCAAATTTGGCACTTTGGCATACTGAATATTATAAGCTGAAGGAGTTTGTGGAAAGGCACCCTTCTCCCTGAAACAGGTCATAAAACCCTCATGTGAGGGGTGCGTGTCCTCCATATCCTGGAAGAATCATGCTACAGCTTATTCTCTGACTAGGCCTTATTTTCGGGGAAACACAGTACATCACATTTCCTGCTGTAAGGAAGTTTACCTACCCTTTCCTATATAAGAGAAAGCTAACCTAGAGTTAGGTGCAGTTATCTGCCCTGGCAACTTCTATGCCAGTATCTTTCTTATTGAATAAACTTACTTCCTTGTTCTCCTCATTTCAGGCTGAGTCTGTGAACTCATCTCACCTTTTGCAAATGACCAGGGGTTAATTCCAATGACACAACAGGTATACTCTGCTCAGGTTCACTACAAAAATATCCTTCCAATGACACAACAAGTATACCCTGCTCAGATTCACTACAAAAATATCCTCTCTATAAAAAGGGCACCGCACTGTTGGTGGGACTCCAGACTGGTGCAGCCACTATGGAAATCAGTATGGAGGTAACTCAAAAAACTGGAAATGGAACTACTGTATGACCCAGCAATTCCACTCTTGGGTATCTATCCAGAAAAACCCAAGACATTAATTTGAAAAAATATATGCATCCCTATGTTCACTGCGGCGCTATTCACAATAGCCAAGACTTGGAAACAATCGAAATGCCCATCGGTAGATGACTGGATGAAGAAACTATGGTACATTTACACAATGGAGTAATACTCAGCTATAAATAAGAAGGAAATGGTACCATTTGCAACAATATGGATGGAACTAGAGAACATTATGCTAAGTGAAATAGGTCAGTCAGAGAAAGACAAATACCATATGATCTTACTTATACGTGGAATCTAAAAAACTGAGTACATGAGAAATGTAAACAGAAATGGTCTCAGAGACACAGAGGAAAAACTGAGGGTTACTAGTTGGGGGGTGGGGGTGGGGTTGAAGGAGCAGGGGAAGGGATGAGACAGTGCAAACTGGTAACTACAATATGGTCTCAGGGGTAGAAAAGACAGTCTGGGGAATATAATCAATAATGTTGTAAATATTTTTTAGGGGGCCAGATGGACTCATGTCTTGTTAGGGAGACCACTTCATAGATGGTGTAGAGGCCTGACCACCGCACTGTATTTCTGAAGCTGATGTTGAATAATATTGTATGTCAACTATAATTATATATACATATAGTCACGGAATGTGGAGTAAAGTGTGGGAATGGAGTCAATGGAATTGTAATAGATAAGTATAATATCGGGGGTGGGAGGGCAGTGGATAGGGGAGGAGGGTTGTTACTTTGTGAGGGGTGAAAAAGGATAACTAGTGCATTGTTCTGTACACCTGAAACTAATAAAAAACAAAAAGGGCACCGCCCTTGTACAGGGGGTTCTCCTTTGAGTCAGTCAGGGCTTTTAGTTGCAAGCAAGAGTAACTAACTTTGGTCAATGAGTCAAAAGAAGCAGTTCCTGAAAGGGATACTGGGCAGCCCCCAGGATGGCTAGGAGGACCATGACTAGGACTAGGAATACCAGGTTTGAGACTAAGATTCCAGGATAAAGAACTAAAACCACTTTGAAAAACTGACAAGATGAAAAATTACCAGCACCACTGCTGTCCTACCAACTGTCACTCACATACTCCAAATATTCCCATACTTCCCTGCCAGAGCAGGGTCTTTTATACTTTGATATCACAGCATCAAACATATAGTAAATATTCAATATCTGTTTATTCATTCAAAAAATATGTATTGAACACTTATTATGTTTCTTGATTGAATGAAAAACCCTCCAGTATCCTTAAGTATATGAAGAGATTCCCTTTTATCAACGTATACTGCATGTTTAAGCACAAAGTTCTGCACTAACACAAATGATGTAGGATTTTTACGTTCCTCATAAACTAAAGAAGTGAATTGAATCTGACAACAAGTAACCCAGCCTGAAATCAATGTACATCTGAACTGCATGCATTAGCGATAGCTTAAAATTAATTGCCTAAGGGAGTAGGAGAAAACCTACAATGTGGATTACTATAAGGCCTACTTTCATGAAATAATCATTGTAAGGACTCTACACCTGGTATGCATGAGTAGGTGCATTCAGATTGAAAGAGGCTGGTGCATAGCTACATTTTATGCTTGCTTGCTTAATGCTAAACTCAGTTAACTGTTCTGGATAGAAATGAATGTAAAAATGTTGACAGAGACTCATT
Source organism: Hipposideros armiger (assembly GCF_001890085.2). Taxonomy (NCBI): domain Eukaryota; kingdom Metazoa; phylum Chordata; class Mammalia; order Chiroptera; family Hipposideridae; genus Hipposideros; species Hipposideros armiger. The sequence goes on from NW_017731537.1 coordinate 1,620,437, forward strand.
CATTTCTTTTCACTTTGAACTTGAGCTGTTTATTTCAGTTGTATTATTTTGCAAACAATGGAGTTTTAAGATCTTTATACCTGTAAATCATTCAGATACAAGTTAGAAACCCTAAATGGACTCAGATATGAGCCACTTGGATGCCTGTACAGAGAATGGGTACTTAGGTTAAAACCCCTGGGAACAGGAGCTCCAATCAAATTAGCTGCTGCCATGGCAGAAAAAAGGGAAGTCCTTATCCTGTGCCCATCAGTGCCCTTGTCCTCTGGCTAGAGGTTTCTGATCAACAATTCCTGATCTGGCTATACAACATAGGGGGACACATTTTTCCATCAGCCTCAGGGTCTAATAGGCTTAGCACAGCATTGCCTGGTTTATCATACTCTCAAGTTTAACAGTGAAACAGAATTATAGGTTTAACCACATGAAATTAATGTTTTTGTAGATCTAAAATGGCCAATTATCAGTAATTTCATATGGTTCAATCTAATATTTATACTTCAGATCCATTTGATTTAATCAATATATTTCATAAAATTCTAATTATTGTGCCTGACACTGGGTCATAGACTTGTACTTTTAATAATATGAAAAATGAGGCCCAGGAAAGTTAAAATGCCTTGTGTTTAGGTTAAAACTAAGATTTAGAACTCAAGTCTTCTGATGGCCAGTTTCAAGGGCTATTCATGATACTAGGATGCTTTGCAGTAGAACTCTTCATGCTTTGTTGCTTTGGCCATTATATTCCTAAATTTTTAAATAATTAGCCAACATATTTAAAATGTGAGATTTCACATCAAAATCTGGATTGTCAGCTTCTGTTTAAAAAGAGGAAAATTTGTCTTGGGTCCAGGCCAAGATTAGGGTGAGGCAAATGCGGCACTCTGTAGACACAAAATTTGAAGGTGTGCCTAAAAACTCAGTAATCAATATAAACAATATTTTAATGCAATCTTTAAAGAATCAAAATTAATGCAAAAAAAACCATAATGACAAAATATCAAAACGTTAAAGATAGGCTGTTGTTCATTTCTTTTAAAGTCCTCCATGATTGTGCAGTTGGAATAGTCATTTCCAATTAGCCCTCTGTTCTGGGGTCACTTGCCCATCAAATCTTCCCACTATGCATAGGCAGATTGAGAGCTGACAATTATATGAAAACCAACTGTGCAAGGCAGGGCTTTATACACAATCATATTTTTGATTGTAGAGCTTTTAATAAATTTTTCTCTTTAGTTCAAAATATGGGAAGCTATTTTGGTAACTGTTTTCCTTCTGCCTCAGGCTCCAATCTGGCTTTGCACGGTGGTGCCTGCACCAATCAGGTGAAGCCGAGGAGCAACAGTCTTTGGCCAGAAAAGAACTTTCCAGGCAGCAGTTTCCATTCAACCCTCTTCACTCATTTAGCCTCCTTTGTTTTGCCTCTGCTATCTTTTAAATGTTGGCAAGCCCCAGAATTCAGAGCTGAGCTCTCTTATTTTTCCTAGGTAATCTCATCCATAGGTTGAAATTATGGATGTAAATGTCATCTATGTGCCAGTAACCCTTAGATATATGTGTCCAATCATGTGACCCTTCCTCTGAGCTCCAGATTTAAATATACAACTGCCTACTTGATATTCTACTAAGACGAAGAATGGAATCATAAATTTGACCTACTCAAAACAGAAAGAACTTTTCATTTTTTCTTTCCAAATTTGTTTCTCCTCCAGTCTTCTCCATCTCTGTAAGTGATACCACCGTTCCCAGTTCTTGGGATCAAACATCTAAAAGTCCTCTTTGATTTATCTTATCTATCCATCCCACACCATTAACTCATTAAGAAGTACTATTAACTCTAATTTCTTTTTCTTTTTTGTACAAAATCTCAAATCTACTCACTTTCCCATCTCTACTGCTATTATCATAGTCCAAGATATCACCCTCTCTCTTCCTGGCTGTTGCAAAGGCTTTTCAACTGGTCTTTCTGTTTTAACTCTGCACTCCACCTCCCTCTCCATTCCATTTTTCATTTCACAGCCAAAGTGATCTATCTAAAATATAAATCAGTTTATGTTGCCACCCTGCTTAAAAACCTTACAATGTCTTTCTGTTACAATTAGATTAAAATCCATATCCTTCTTAAGACCTACAAAATAGGTAATACGCATCACCATATTCCAACCACACTGGCTTCTGTATTCTCAGAAACTCTCCTGGCACAATCCCTCCTAGAAGTCTTTTCTCTTATATTCTTTTGTCCTGAAATGCTCTTTCCTTAGATCTTCACATGGCTGGTTTCTTGTCATCACTCAGATCTTAGCTCACCTATCACTTCTCCAGAGAGGCTTCTCTGAACCAGCCCGTCTAAAATAGGTCCTTCAGCCACTCTTTCTCATATCACCTCCTATCTTGTGAAATTACCCCATGTTTCCCTGTTTATTATTTTCTTTCCTCATGTGGAGTTCACTGATATATTCTTAGCATGCAGCTTAATGCTACGTAAGATATGCTCAATAAATATTTGCTGAACAAATGCCTGGGCCCATGAATGAGTAAATGAGACCAACCATATCTCAAGCAGAACTTAATAGGAGTATTAGCTATTATAAACTAATGAACCATCCAAATTAATTTTCTCTCCAGAAATACACTTGTTTTTTATCTTATTTTCTGTGAATGCCTTTGAGTTTACTTGTATGTGCCCTCATGCCTACATTCCTGCTTTTATCCTTCTGCCATTTATTATTTTTTTCCATTTTTTTGAAATTAAGGTATAATTGACAGATAACATTATAATAGTTTCAGGTGTACAAAATAATGATTCAGCATTTGTATACATTAAGAAATGATCACCACAATAAGTCTAGTTAACATCCATCAGCTTTACATAGTCACAAAAAAAAATTGTTGGTTTTTTTTTTTGTGATGAGAACTTGTAAGATCTATTCTTCTAGCAACTTTCAAAAATGAAACATAGTATTATTAACTATAGTTACCACAGAGCTTTGATTTTAAATGTTTACATGCATAAGCTTACTTGAGAACACAATATTTCAATTCAGAGAACACACAAACAATATCTGTGAAACAATATCTGGATCCTGGAAAATGACCTCAGAGAAAATTTAAAGTCAACAATCACCACATGAAACTATGTGCATTATAAAGGAACCCACAAAATGAAGACCTAAAGAGACTTAGAAAATGGTAGTAGCTGGTGACATTTTGGAAGATAAAAAGATTCCCTCATACATATTTTTTCCGTGACTTTCATTTTTTAAATATCTTTAGACAGCATCAGTCTTTGTGTACATTTATTGTTCCTAAATGACAGAGGCTATCTGGTCACCATGAAATCTGGTGATCAAAAATAGAAATAATGCATCAAAAGAAAAATGATTTTTAGTCAGTTTGGTCTCATCTCATTGTTGTAAACCTTCTAAATTGGCAGCAAAGCCCAAGATACAACTTTTAATTGTTGTCTTCACCTCCTAACTGCATTTTGGCACATCACCATGCATGCTTTTTAAAAACAGCCTTATTGGTATGTATAAAATATATAATAAAATTTACCCATTTCAAGTGTACAATTTAAATGACTTTTAGCAAATTTACCAAGTGGTGCAAACTTCACCATAAATCAGGTTTAGAACATTCTGATCCCCCAGTAAGATCCTTCATACCCATTTACAGTTAATCCAGACACTAGCAATCACTAATCTATTTTCTACCTCCATAAGTTTGCCTTTTCTGGACATATTATATAAATGAAATCATACAGTATGTGTTCACAAACAGGCAGTATATGCTTTTTTCACTTTGCATTAAGTTTTTGAGGTTTATTCGTGATATAGGACTTGTAAGTACATAGTACATTATTTTTATTGCTAAATAATAATTATGTGAATATGTCATTTTTTATCTATTTATTAACTAGTTGATGGACATTTGGGTTGTTTCCAATTCTTGCCTATTATAAATAATGCTGCTATGAACATTTACATATAAGTTTTCATGTGGATTTATGTTTTCATTTCTCTTGGGTAGATACCTAGCTAGGAGTGGATCAGCTGGCTTATGTGACAGTTTTATGTATAATTTAATTATTTTCCAACTGTTTTGGAAAATGGCTGCATCATTTTATGTTCCCACCAAAACATAAGTGTCCCCATTTCTCTACATCCTCACAATCTGTTGTCTTATGTATAACAGGCAGTCCAGTGGGTGTGAAATGGTGTCTCATGCGGTTTTAATTTACATTTCTTTAATCACTAATGTTATTGATCATCTACATGTGCTCAATAGTCATTCCTGTATATTCTTTGGTAAAATGAATATCTTTAGCTCATTTTTTTATTGGTTTATTTGTATTACTATTGAATTTTAAGGGTTCTTAGTAAATTCTGGATGAAAGACCTTTATCAGATATGCGTTTTCTCCCAGACTATTGCTTATCTTTTCATTTCCTTAATGGTAACTTTTGAAGTGCAAAACTTTTGAATTTTGATGAAGTTCAATCCATGGATTTTTTTTCTTTTATGGGCTGTGCTTTTGGTATAGCTAAGAAAAACTAAGAAATCTTTGCCTAACCCAAGGTCTCAAAGGTTTTCTCTTATACTTACTCTACAAGTTTTACTGTTTTAGCTTACATTTAAGACTGTGATTTTTATGTATGGCATTATGTGAGGAAGTTCATCTTTTTGCATGTCGGTATCTAATTGTCCCAATACCATTTGTTGAAAAGATTATACTTTCCCCAGTGAATTTCCTTAGCATATTCATCAAAAATCAATTGACAAGATTTATTTCTGGACTTTCAACTGTGCTCCATTCATTGATATTTCTATCCTTATGTCAGTACCATGCTGTCTTGATAACTGTATATTTCTAGTAAGTTTTGAAATTGAGAAGTGAAAGTCTTCCAACTTGTCTTTCTTTTTCAAAATTGTTTTGGCTATTTTAGGTGTTATGCATATCTATATAAATGTTCAGATCTGCTTGTTAATTTATGCAAAAAAGCCACCCAGAATTTTAATAAGGATTGCATTGAATCTATAGCTCAATTAGTGGAGAGTTTCCATCTTAACAATATTGAATCTTCCAATCTACAAACATGGAATGCTTAGATCTTCTTGAATTGCTTCTCAACAACATTTTAAATTTTCAGTGTAAATGTCTTGCACTCCTTTTGTTAAACTTATTCCAAAAGTATATTTTACCCTTTTTGATGCTATTTTGAATTGAAAAAAAATATTTTCTATTTTCTGAATTATTACTGCATACAACTAATTTCTTTTCAGCTTGCACCTATAGCTCTGCATTTTTTTATTTTATAGGCATGTAATTCATATACCATAAAAATCTCTTTTAAAAATGTATAACCCAGTTTACTCACAGAGTTATGCATCCATCAGCACTAATTCTAGAATACTTTCATTACCCCCAAAAGAAACAGTGGGCCCATCAGCAGTCATCCTCATTTCCCTTTATCCTCAGCCTCTGGCAAACACTATTCTAATCTTTGTCTTTATAGATTTGCCTACCCGAGAAATCATATAAAATATGGCTTTTTGTGTTTGCTTTCTTCACATAGCATAATGTTTTCCAGTTTCTTCCATGTTGTACCATGTATCAACACTTCATTCCTTTTTATGGCTGAATAATATTCCATTATATTGATATATCATGTGTATCCATTAAAAATTGTTGGACATTTGGTTTGTTTTGACTTTTTGGTTATATGAATGATGTTGCTATGAACATTCATGCACAAGCTTTTTTTTTTTAAGATTTTTATTGGGGAATTGGGGGGATGGGAACAGTGCTGGGGAATTGGGGAACAGACAAGTTGCTGTTGCTTTTTGTTCTTCAATCTAGTTGTGGAGGACGTTGCTTCACTGGCCCAAGTTGGCACCATCATTGCGTTCTTCCCGGGCGAGGCAGATCAGTCGCCGGCTTCTGGACGGCCGCTCACTGCAGCTGCTGGCCGCTCACGCTGGCTGCTGGCTACACACGGCAGCCCATGGCAACCCACTGCCACAGGGGGTGCAGCCTACGCCTACGCCTACGCCGTCGCCGGTGACTCCCAGCAGCCCAGCTCCAGGTTGAGCTGTTGTTCAGCATCTTAGCTGTGGAGGGCAGTATCACTGGCCCTCATATGTGGGATCAGAACCGGGGCCTTCTGGCATCCCAAGCCAGTTCTTAACCATCGCGCCACTTGGCCGGCCCTCATGCACAAGCTTTTGTGCGGACATATACTTTCATTTCTCTTGGGAATATGCCTAGGAGTGGAAAAGCTGGGTCATATGGTAACTCTGTATTTAATCTCTAGAGGAACTGCCAAACTATTTTTTCTAATTTGCTGCACCATTTTACATTCTCACCAGCCATGTATGAGGGTTCCAAATTTCCATATCCTCACCAACATTTGTCTTTTCTATTATAACCATTTTAGTGGATATGAAGTGGTATATCACTATAGGTTTGATTTTTCTTCAATGGCTAATGATGTTGAACACATTTTCATGTGTATATTGGCTGTTTGTATATCTTATTTGAAGAAATGCCTATTCGGATCTTTTGTTCACTTTCAAGTTGGGTTGTCTTTTTATTGTTGATTTGTAATACTATTTTATATATTCTTGATATGAGTTCTTTATCTGATAAGTGATTTACAAAACTATTTTCTCCCATTATTTTTATTGTCTTTTCATTTTCTTGATTATGTCCTTTGAAGGGCATTTTTTTTGCTTTGATAGTATAATTATTATTTTTTCTTTTGTGGCTGAGCTTTTCGAGATATAGCTAAATAACCATTGTTTAATCCAAGGTCATGATGATTATCTCATGTGGTTTCTTCTAAAAATTTTGTAGTTTGAGCTATTACATGTAGGTCTTTGATCCACTATGAGTTAATTTTTGAATACAGTGTGAGATAGGGGTGCAATTTCATTCTTTTGCATGTGGATATCCAGTAATCCCAGCACTATTTGTTCAAAAGATTATTCTTCCCTATTAAGTGATCTTTGCACCATCATAATCAATATCATTAGTCTTAAATAATAAAAAACCAAGATAGGATGTTATAATGGTAACACTATTTCCATTTGTTTCTGATAGTTAAGTCTTTAAAAAATCTTTTCACATTTAGAAAAATACTTGAAAAGAAAATTCAGAGGCAGTTTCCATTTTAGACTATCTTAATAATCACCTTGATGCAGTTGTAGTCCAGCCTGAAGAAACTTTTTCAGAGTTCTATTCATATTACAGAAGAATTTGGTACTATATTTTTATAAATTATGATGTTTCCTACTGCATGTAAGAGAAATCTAAATTACATTGGCTTAAATAAAAATGTAATTCATTACTTCATATAAGAGGAAGTCCCTGATATAGTTGATTTAGTGGCACACTGAGGAAGGTAGGCAGCACCAGGAAAGGCATATTCTCCAGTGCCCTCTTCAGATGTGTCCAGGAAGGATGATGAAAAAGGTGAACAAAGTGCCATGGAAAAAATATATACTGAGGAGCTACTCCCAGAAAACAGAAACAGTGACTAATCAAGGGGTTTCACAGTCCCGAGGGTAAGAGTTCCCTGTGAAGTCTGTAGGATATCAGAATATAATGACATAGCTAATGACTGCTATGTCTCCCATAATTCCCCTTTCAGGAATGGGAGTATGTACTCAGTGCAGTTTATTGCAGTTACACATTCCTGTTCTATCTTTGTATATTGGGTATTTGGAGAATAGACAATTTACCTTGTGTAGTTCAAAGACCTTAGAGTAAGAGGAGTCACATCATGCATTATAGAGAAACTATCATTATATCTCGAACTTTGAACCCAATACTGTGATTGGATGGTCTACTGAGTTGTCTACCTTGGGTATGGAATGAGTATAATTTTCATGTTGAAGGTAAGGAAGTCAGTATTTGTGACCAACAGGGTGAAGCATGGTAAATTATATTGTATTATTGTTCAAAATACTTGGTGCTTCTTCCTGAGCAAAGATTATGCATCCCTGCCGCCTGACATCAGGCTCTGCCATATGGTTTCCTTTGGTCAATTAAATATGAGAAGCCAGATACACCACTTCCAAGTAGAAGCTTTAAGAGCCATTGCATGGGCCGGTCGAGTGGCTCAGTTGGTTAAGAGCTTGCGCAAGAGTGCGAGCTCTGAGCAACAGCGGTTCGATGCCTGGCCTGAGCTGAGTTGCCGCTAAGCTGCCAACAGGTGGCAGGATGGCTCAGCTAAAAAAAAAAAAAGAGCCATTGCATGATTCTACCACATTCCTCATTTCCCTTTACCATGAGGCTGGCAGTATTCTAGGTAGGGCTACTCGACCAGCATGGGTTCCGGAATGAAGATGACATCAAATGGAAGAACAGCTGACCAAGGTAAGAAATGTTATAAGACCAGGAAATACACCTTTGCTGTATTAAGCTTCTGAGGTTTAGGGATTGTTTTGTTATGGCAGCATAAATAGCCGCAGCTGACAAAAACAATGACTTTTTTACAAGTATTTCTGACCTTCTGATGCTTTAAATATATCCAAGGAGGCCATAATATACAAAGGAACACATTGTTCCCTTAATTAGAATTCATTCCAAAGTCTAAAAAATTAAGAAAAGGCTTCTTTTAAGGTAAGGCCTGGCACAACTCTTATTTGCCAATCTAAATCTACATAAATTAGTCTTTCCTACCTAAATATCTGTAAGGTTTTAACATCTGAATAAATTATGCTATTATTCCAATATTCAACTAGAGAATTTGCAGTTCCCAATACACACATTTAAAATTTACATTATAATACATAAGCCCTGTATACTATACTTATTCATATTTGCATTAGTATTACCAAATTAAAATAATCTGTTAGAGATAAAAAGCCAAAATGCATCCTTGGGGTTTCTTATATAGAAATGGTTTTTAATATCATACATTGAATATTATTTTTACACACCAAAAAATCTTCTAAATTAAAGTCATTCAGTTCTCAGCATGTTACAACTAAGTTCGACTATTTGAAGCAAAATAAGAAGACAGGTTACCGATAACAATCTACATTTTGGTTGAATATGGCAAAAAAAAAGAGAAGTGATTTGTTAGAGCAGTAATAGCATATTTATTGGCATATTCCAACCTGAAGTAAAAATTAAAACATACAAATTTTGTGCGTTATTAGATTAACACTATTTATGATAATACCTAGATATTCTTACAGATTCAAAAGTTTACCTAAGATTATATGTTATAGTTTTAAATAAAATCATAATTCCAAAACTGGTTCTACAGTATATAAACAGTGTTACTTACTGGCAAACTAAAGAATAATCTCCTAAACAATAAACAGAAAACAAAGCTGCAGAAGATCCCTTGCAGATTTACATTTTAACATTTACATTTTAGCCTAAAGAAATTAGAAGGAATATTATTATGAAAAATACATGGATTGGAAAAAGCCTGAACAAGCCAACCAAAGAGATAAACAAAAAGGGCAAAGAAGTAGGGAGAGAAAACTAAAATGCTAAAACAACTCAATAAGTATGAAGTAACTTAATTCTAATCCCATATTGGGAGAGAAGCAGATTGTGTAAGCAATATGACAGAGATTAAATTTTTGTTCTATGAGCTCTATTTTCAATAGAACCACTTTATTATTTAAATACAGCTATAATTAATTCTAATTTAGCTAAGTGTATTATTCATGATTATCTATTTGAAAGATTATCTTTAGCAACCTTTCAGGCCAACAGAGAAAGAATATGATGAGGAAGACACCAAAGATCATAGAGGACCTTACCAATGTTTGTGCATTTCCAACCATGGGCCCAGGAAATACAGCGTAACACCACTCACTTAAACTTCTTGGAATCTTAATTTTATAATATTTCTAAGTAACCCTGCTTTTTAATTTTAGATATACAAAATAAAGCCAATGGGAGGAGAGGCCCAAGATGGCCAATTAAGTAAAAGGTATACCACTGCATGCCAGGATCACACCAAAATTACAAATTATACAACAATGAACCTCAAGAATCATCTCTTGACTAGCTGAACAGAACCCCTACAACTAAGGATATAAACAAGAGGCCATCCACATCGAGACTGGCAGGATGGGCAGAGAAGCAAAACGGGCCAACCCTAAACCCACACATAGTGGCTGAACATGAGGAGGGACACCTCAGTGACAGCGGTCCCAGCCCCACACTGGGCTCCCCAACCCAGGGTCCTGTGCCTAGAAGAGGAGTTCCCATGGTATCTGGCAGTGAAAATCAGCAAGGACTCTGTCTGTCCTTCCTGGTGGGGCAAAAAGTGGCTGGAAACTGAGACGACCTCTTGTAGAGCCAGCACAGGGACTCGCCTGCAGGCACTCACTTGGTCGCAGGTGGAGGGGCAGCAGCTCAAGAGGCCCAGGGACATGCAAGGAAGAACTGGGTTGTGTGGTTTCAGCGCGGGAGCTAGAGGGACAGGAGCCATTGTTGTCCCTGTATGGAACATGACACACATGTGGCCTACAGAAGAGTGCCATCTTCTCAGTGTTAAGCCATCCCCCAAAAGTCCAAGTCTGGGAACACATTGGTCTGGTGGAGTCCACGCATGTGTACTGCCTTGGTGATGCTTTGGGTCCCAACTACTCCCACCTACCAGGTGCTACACCGCCCAGGAAACTCTTGATTGCTGGGCTTCTAGCCCTGCCCCACAGCCTGCAGATGCTATTCGTAGAGGGCTGATGGCCGACAACAACCTGGGAAACATCTTTTGGTAAGCGGTAACACAAGACCTGCACCAAAGTGTCTCTTGGGCAGCTCTTGGGAGCCTGCAGGCCTGAGACAGTCAGTGGCTGGCTGCAGTGTTCTCAGGGCACTGGGTGAGGTGGTCATAAGCAGGGCACTAACATGAAAACTGAATCTGCATTAACTTTGTAAAAACCACCAGCAACATCTCGGGACTCCCTGGGACTCCACCTGCCCAGCTAGTGCTGCATCGCCAACTCTCAACACGGGGTCAACCAGCCCAGCCTGAGCACCTGATGAGGCTCTTTCAACAGTTAAGCATTATGAGAAGCTGGTGGGTGACATTAGGCCCAGGGGGCCCTGGGCTATTTGCTAAGCTGCCTCAGGCCCACTATTGGTGGCAGCCAGTCTTGGTTCCCAGCAAGGTCACCCCCACATGCCTCCAGATCCAACACAGGCATCAGCCAGCCACATATAGCTTTGTGGCTTCTACCAGGTTACCATGGGCCAGTAAAAGGCAGGGCAGAAATTGCCCTGCATGGGAGCCCCTCCAAAGAAACACCAGAAACGACTCACCCAGAAACCAGCTTCAGACCACAACAGAGCACTACCTGGTTAGCCCCACAAGCGGCACACCCAAAAGGGGATCTGAACAGGTACGAGAGTCCCCTGGGGGGAATCCTCCTCCACAATGCAACTCATACACTATGGGCACAGCCAATCCTCCCGTCAATAAATTCCACCCACTGACATATCAAAAGCAATCAAGGCTCAGCTACCCCAGAAGAACACACACAACACACTCAAAGGACACACCTGGAACACGTGCACAAGAGATCAGGGAGAATGTGTCATTGGACCACACAGGACACATATATTATATTTCAATCAATACAAGAAAAAAACTGAAAAACACATGGATAATCAATAACATGCTACTAAATAGTGAATGGGTCAACAGTGAGATCAAGGAAGAAACAAAAAAATACCTTGAGACAAACGAAAGTGAAAGCACAACAACCCAAAATCGATGGAACACAGCAAAAGCAGTCTTAAGAGGGAAATTCATAGCAATACAGGCCTACTTAAAGAAACAAGAAAAATCTAAAAACAAGTCTATTTTTACACCTAAGAGAACTAGAAAAAGAACAACAAAGTCCAAAGTGAATACAAAGAAGGAAATAATAAACATCTGAGCAGAAATAACATAAGAGTATAAAAAATAAAAAACAAAAGAAACACATACAAAAATCAATGAAACCAAGCTTTTTGTTTTAAAGATAAACAAAATTGACAAACCTTTAACCAGACTCATCAAGAAAATAAGAGAGAGGACTCAAATAAATAAAATCAGAAATGAAATAGGAGAAATGACAACTGACACCAGAGGAAACAAACAAACAAAAAATTAAGAAAACGCTGGAGAAATGGACAAATTCCTTGAAGCATGCAAATCTCCCAAGGCTGAATCAAAAAGAAACAGAAAATCTGAACAGACTGATTACTACCAATGAAATTGAATCAGTAATCAATAAGCTCCCACCAAACAAAAGTCCTGGACCAGATAGCTTCACAGGTGAATTTTACCAAACATTCAAAAAAGAATTAACATCTATTCTCCTCAAACTATTCCAAAACATCCAAGAGGATGGAAGGCTCCCAAACTCATTTTATGAGGCCACCATTACCCTGATTCCAAAATCAGACATAGGCATTACCAAAAAAGAAAATTATAGGCCAATATCCCTAATGAACATAGATACAAAAATCCTCAAAAAATATTAGCAAACCGAATTCAGCAATACATTAAAAAGATCATACACCACAATCAAGTGGGATTCATTCCTGGTTGGATCGAGATCCACAAATCAAATGATGTAATACACCATATACACAAAATAAAAAATAAAAATCATATTGGCATATCAGTAGATGTAGAAAAAGCATTTGACAAAATCCAGCATCCATTTATGATAAAAACTCTCAGCAAAGTGGGAATAAGGGGAACATATCTCAACTTAATAAACCCACAGCTAATATCATACACAATCGGAAAAAGCTAAAAGCACTCTCCTCAAAATCAGGAACAAGACAAGGATGCTCACTATTACTATGTTGAATATTTTATTCAACATAGTTCTGGAAATCCTAGCCAAACCAATCAGACAAAAACAAACAAACAAACAAACAAAAAACATAAAGAACATTCAAATAGGAAAGGAAGATGTAAAGCTGTCATTATATGCACAAGACATAATACTACATATACACATCCCCAAAGATTCCACCAAAAAACTACCTGAACTGATAAATGAATTTTAATAATGTAACAGGATACAAAATTAATATTCAGAAATCAGTTGCAGTTTATACACCAATAAGGAACTATCAGAAATAGAAATTAAGAAAACAATCCCATCTAAAATTGCATAAAAAAATAAAATACTTAAATTTAATTTAACCAAGGAAGTAAAAGACCTATACTCAAAAAATTATAAAACATTGAAGAGAGAAATAAAAGATGATACAAATAAATGGAAACATATACCATGCTCATGGGTAGAACGAATTAATATAATTAAAATGTCCATACTACCCAAATTAATCTATAGATTTAATGCAATCCCTATCAAAATACCAATGACATTTTTTCACAGAACTGAAACAAATAATCCTAAAATTTATATGGAACCATAAAAGATCCAGAATTGCCATGGCAATCCTGAGAAAGAAGAACTAAGTTGGAGGTTTCATGCTACCTGATGTCAAATTATACTACAAGGCTATAGTAATCAAAACAACATGGTACTAGCATAAAAGCCGACACATAGATCAATGGAACAGAATACAGCCCAGAAATAAATCCAACCCTATATGGTCATTTAATCTATGACAAAGGAAGCTAGAATTTACACTTGGATAAAGACAGTCTATTCAATAAACAGTGCTGGGAAAACTGGATAGATACATGCAAAACCATGCAACTGGCCCACCTTCTTACACCGTATTCAAGAATAAACTCAAAATGGATTAAAGAAAAGACTTACATGGAAGACTTGACACCATAAAACTCCTAGAATAAAATATAGGAAGTAAACTCTCAGATATTACCCTTAGTAATATTTTTACTGATATATATCTTTCTGGGCAAAGAAAACAAAAGAAAAACTAAACAAATGAGGCTGTGTCAAACTAAAAATTTTTTTCACAGCAAAGGAAACCATCAACAAAAAGACATCCTGCTGAATGGGAGAAGATATTTGCAAATGATATATCTGATAAGGAGTTCATATCAAAAATATATAAATAACTCATACAACACCAAAAAAACAAACAACACAATAAAAAAATGGGCAGAGGACCTGAATAGATATTTCTCCAAAGAGGACATTCACATGGCCAATAGACATATGAAGATGCTCAGTATCACTAATCACTGGAGAATTTCAAATGAAAATCACAATTAGATGCTACCTCACTCTTGTCAGAATGGCTACCTTCAATAAATCAACAAACAAGTGTTAGAGAAGGTCTAGAGAAAAGGGAACCTTTGTGCACTGCTGGTGGCACTGCAAATTGGTGCAGCCACTATGAAAAACAGTATGGAGGTTCCTCAAAAAATTAAAAATTGAACAATTTTATGACCCAGCAATTCCATTCCTGGATATTTATTCAAAGAAATCCAAAAGAATAATTCAAAAAAATGTATGCACCCTTATGTTTACTGCAGTGCTTTTCACAATAGTCAAAATATAGAAACAACCCAAATGCCTATTGATACACATAGATGACTGCATAAAGAAATTGTGGTATGTTTATACAATGGGTTATTGCTCTGCCATAAAAAAGCATGAATTCTTACCATTTGCAACAACATGGATGGACCTAGAGTACATATTACTAAGTGAAATAAGTCATACTAAGAATGACAAACACCATATGATTTCACTTATATGTAGAAACTAAAAAACAGAATAAATGAACAAACAAAACAAAAATATACTCATAGATACAGAGAACAAACTGATGGTTGCTGGATGGGAGGAGGGTTGGGGGACAGATGAGAAAGGTAAAGGGATTAGGAAATACAAATTGGTAGTCACAAAATAGTCACAGGGATGTGAAATACAGTATGGTGAATATAATCAATACATTGTAAAAACTATGTATGGTGTCAGATGGATACTAGACTTATCAGGGGATCACCATAAAATATACAAATGCCTAACCACTGTGCTGCACACTTGAAACTAATATAAAATAATATTGAATGTCAACTATAACAAATATATAATTAAATGTTTAATTTGGTCATGAGGAAACAATTAGACAAATCCATATTGAGGGATAGTTTACAGAATAACTGGCCTGAACTTTCCAAAATGTCAATGTCTTTAAAAAAAATCAATTGTTTTAGATTAAAGGAAACTAAAACAACAGTACAACAAAATTTAAGGCATGATCCTTAATTGATGCTGTATGGAAAAATAATTAGGAGAACTGGAGAATTCTGAATATAGACTGTATATCAGAATATATTATTGTTTAATATAAACTTCTTGAGTGTGATAATGATATTGAGGTATGGTATACATATAGTGTTGTGGTATATAGTGGTATGTAGGAGATTATGCTTGTTATTTGGAGATATACATATACTATTATGTCAAGTATTCAGCAGAAAAGTGTCATGATGCTTTTACCTTAACTTTAAATAGTTCAGCTAAAATACACACACACACACACACACACACACACAAATTACTGTATACCAGTGTTTCTCAAGCTGTTTCTAAGGAGACTTTTGTATCCAATTTTTTCCTAATTAGCTCCCCATCCCCCATAAAATTTTTTTCTTTTTTTATTTATTTTTTTATTTTTATTATTAGTTTCAGGTGTACAAAACAATGCAATAGTTATGCTTTTCACCCCTCACAAAGTGGCAACTCCTCTTCCCCAATCCACCACTGCCCCACCCCTGGTATCATACATATCTATTAAAATTCCATTGACTCCACTCCCCACACTGTACTCCACTTCCCATGACTATATATATATATATATATATATATATATATATATATATATATATATATAT